>NC_092866.1:25332672-25337785 GCF_032062135.1 Pyxicephalus adspersus
ATACCTTCTCCCTCAACCAATACACAGAATTAGAATTCTATGCACTAGTATTTGAGTTGAAATATTTATTTGAGAATGACCAGGCAGAGAGAACTTTGAATTGCATTTCAGGTCCTAATAAAAAAGCATCTAATCCTATTTATATTCAGATTAGACTGAGGTATCTTTCCCTTTAGATTTTGCCATTTCATACACTTGATTAACTCAAGCTTCCCCTCGTAGTCAACTCAGCTTCATAACAATATGTTTGCAGTTTGAATCTATAAAGCCAAATAACACTATAAAGTGTAAAAAAACATTAGCTTGCAAAAAGCCCAAAAGTCCTGGGATGATGCAGAGAAAAAACAGACATAAAAATATACTACATTATTAAAATTATTAGTGTTTTTTTTTTGTGGTGTAGGTCTTATGCATAATCAATAAACACATATAATTAATATTATTTATTATAAATATATTTTTTTTATTATAATAATTATACATCAACCATGAAATTTTATGTTTTACTGAACATATATTCATATACAGTTCATAACAGTATAAAAGAAAATGGTGATGTGCAACCCATATTAGCCGATCAGGTCAGTAAACATGTTTTCACTGGTTGCTATAACATCTTGCCAATTACACATAGCTTTGTGAAATATGTACTCTGTGTATGCATGCAACCTTGTTGCTATATTTGAGTCTAAGTGGTAGAATAGTTCTTGGTTGTTCAAATAAAGCTGACAGCTACAAATTCCTAATACCTACCAAGTATGAATTTGCAAGGTTGTTTATTCTGCTTTTTATCATGCCTTCTTTACAATTTTGGAGTGTGTGTCAAATTAAATTTGTACCTCTTCTGCCAAAAGAGCATTTCAGTTTATTCGAAAGGTGTTCCCAGGGTTGGGATAAGGTATCTATAAAAGTAACCCAAGTTCCAGATTTTAGGAACGCTCATGTATGTTAAAATGTCTTTGTATTCTACCTATTACCAATTCCCTTGACTACAAATACATGAAATCAGCAATTTGGATGAGTATCGACTGACATATCACCATCTAGTGTAACTGCACATTAGCACAACAGTTTTGGACCTTCTCAAGCTTTACTTCCTATATTTCAGTGCTATAAATATCTAGTCTAAATTAAGGTAGCCGAAATTTCTACACTCATACCATTACCATTATCTTCCCAAGCTTTCCTTCGCAAATTTCAATGCTAAACAATATTTATTCTATACTGTTCCATTTATGCAAATTGTAAAATGTAATACAAGTAACAAAATTATTGAAGTGCAAGTATGTATATTCAAAAAATACTCAGGAGTAGTGGTGCCTGAGGGCATATGTGCACACCTGATTTTTCAGTAATCAATGAGTATCTTTAGCAAACCTTTCTCCCGAATGCCTTCAAGCATATCAGAGCATTTGTCCATGCATAATCATCCTACTCAATTATAAAACACCCTTTTGGATTGTTTTTCAGGAGTTCATAATAACTTGGTGATACTGTATCTGGGTCTTGCAATATGGTAGTTCCTTTATTGATAACACCTATTTTTGGTTTATGCGGAAACACTGTAAATTGGGCGATGTAGCATTTGGTATAAGGCATGGTTTTATTGTGGCTCTGATAGTTTGGCAATATGTCTACACAGTAACAAACCTTGCAGGAAGGGAACATTTTCAGGGCCTTTTTGAGTTTTGCCTTTTCTTTAGGGAAAGATGGAAGATGGAGAACTGGTCTAAATGAAAAATGTTAACAAAACTGCTTTTAAGTTAAAGAAAAAATTGGTAATTCTTTTTTTATTATAATGTGTTTTAAGTAAAGCAGTTATAGTCATCACTTTTATTTAGGACCTTAAACACATCTAGCTCTTTAATCCTCATAAGTTTTTCTTAGGTAGAAGGGAGTTAAGTACTTTACATATCTCGACTGATGTGCTGCAGTGTGTAGAAAACACACACCTTCAGTTCAACTCCTACAAGAAGGATCGAAATGAATTTCTAAATAATATGCAACAGTCTAGACTCTACAGGTCACGCGCTGAGAGACCAAGGCCAAGCAAAAATTGTCTATCAGCCAGACAAGCGGAACTGATTCTGATGCTAAATAATGGTTGAGATATTCAGTATTCTATATATGCGAAAGGCTTCACTGAGCATTGGATGTTGGCAATACTGCAGCCTACCTGCCTATTTAAACATTAAAATGAATGACAATGGTTAAGGGATGGAGCTCAAGTGGCCTAAATTTAGGCTAACACATCTAATTTGCACAAAAACTTAATAACCATCACAATATTTTTATAATATATTTGTTTATTAGTAGGGATGAGTGTAGAAATGTTGACCACCTTTATTTAGACTAGAATTCTTGACTAGTAAGGTCCAAATTGGAAAGTTGATATTTATATTGTCACCAAAATTGCAGAGGATGTCTTGTTGATCCTGGGAACCATGTCCCAAAAAAATCGAGACAAAAAAAAAAATGGGAAAGGCTGTTTTGGCTTGTTACGACGACCAAGTTTCTAAATTAACTGCAAAGCCCTAAACATACTATCAATGTATGAACAGAAAAATTGATGGAGGGGGGGGCGGTGCTATATGGAAAGTATAGGAGCAATAAAATTAGGCATAGGTTACAAAACACATTTAGATTTAAAACAAGAGCTTAATAACATTATAATTGCACTCATTAGCATCCCATGTAGGCATATTAAATTTGTTTTTATCTTAGGTCAATCAGAAACATTTTTGTAAATTTGACACTTTTGCACAGTTTCAATCTGCCCTGCAAGAAAACTTATTTCAAGGGCCGAAACCCCAATTTCCAACCCCAAGGGGAGAATAATGTATAGCACTCCTCCTTTTACCAAAACCAGGCTCCTGCTAGCCTCTACTGGCGGTAAATTCTGTTTATGGTGGAGAATGCCTCATCCCCACAATGTGACCCCAGTTTTGAGGGTTAATTTATTAGAATCTGGAAGCCCACTTTATTAGGGGGCCCTGGATATCAACACCCTTCCCCTAAAAAATTAGTACAGGGGTATGCAATATCTTACCTACTCACAGAAAAGGGTTAAATCAAGCCTAGAAAAAAACATACAACATACATCAAATTAAGTATCTTTTTTTTAAACTATTATATGCCCATGCAGGGACCAAAGATATCCCAATATGAGATCCCATGGGAAACCATCAGCCAGCAGCTCCCCTCTGCATAATGAGTACTACATGACGTCCTTTATCGTTTACATGTGACAGACAGCTTCTGTTAGACTCTGTTGGGAGTCATTCACTGAGGTCCGGAGAGTGCTCTCTCAACCTCAGTGAATTACTCACTTGAAGAGTCTAGTATTAAAAGCAGTCATAGTCACATGTGAGCAATGCAGGGCCCTCCCCATTTATTCAGCAGTTGTGTGGAGTAGATCTTGTGGTATCTCATCTTTGTATATCACTAGACCCTACAAAGGTAAATAACAGTTAAAGAATAATAATGTTTTTTATTGTATTGCTTGTCTATCTATAGGCTTGATTTACCCATTTCTGGGAATCTGTTAGGGGCGCTATGTATTTTTGGATATCTGGAGATCCCATTTTAAAAAGGAGGTTGCCAAATGCCAAAAAACTGGGGTCACATTTTCTCAAATGATTGCCACTATTGGGGATAGGCAGGGGTCTAGTTTTGTCAAAAGGAAGAGTATTCTGACACCAATGTGGATTTGTGCTTAAGTTACCCTTCCGTTGACCCAGTCTGTTTGGATGGCGTATCTCCTTGCTAAAGGACACTGACAATAGTTAGCTTTACTCACCAAACACATTGCTTGAACGTTCCAAAGAGTCTTCATTTTGCTAGATATATAAGTTTTAGAAGTCAAATGTGGTACATTTGCAGCTCTGACTACCTTTGGCTGAGGAAACTAGTAAACATTTTACAGTTAGGAAAGTGACAAAACTGATTTTAGATGTAATTAAATTTTAGTCTTTTAGGAGCCACTGATTTCTGCCAGTAACACATTGTATATTTGAGGGGTGATGAAGGGTTGAAAGCTCCATTATATTTTTATTGCTTACCAAGCTACTGTTTGTGAGATGTGTCCTTATTTCCTAAACCAATAACAATACTGTTAAAAGGCAGGAAGCGAGGAAGACTTTCCAATGATAACACATATGGCAATAATGTTTTCAGTTTAGTTGTGAGTTCTCAGTTTTTGGTTTTTGTCCTAGTAGCAAAATTTCCAAAATGACGTAAAGAGTGTAGAAAAATGTTGAGCTGAAGTTATATCTTAAAGTTTTAGAAAGCAAGTAGCTGAAATTTAAGTGTTGTGTAGGTTTAGCTCACCTACAGTAATGGTTGTATTACTGTGGGTGTTTTTTCAGCCTATTTTTGGTTGTGTATTTATTAATTGGTTTGTTTCTACTAAAGTTTCTACCAGTATGTCAAAGATTTTTTTTATTCATAGAAGGGAACTAGTCATCAGCCAAACATGCAGAGCATTAGAAAACTTAAGAATTGGAAACATAGAAAATATATAGATGTTTGTGGTTAAATACATATGGAAGAAAAATACGAAAAGTTAAAAAAACAGAGTTTATATTACCTTTTGGCCATTGTAGAAGAAACAGCTTTCCAGTAATACATATTTATAATATTGCAGGGTATGCTTAGCTCAAAAATTGAGATTTAGTCAGCAGACATCACAATCATTTAAAAATGCCATTTAGAAACATAGATTTTATTTATATCAATAAAGAAAACACAGTTCACATCTCTGTGTGCCGATTCCAAAACAACAAAATAAAAACATTATAATCCATCAGACATTATAAGCAATATACAGGAGTTTACTCCACTCTGTTCTGCAGTTGCTCCTAACAACCGTGCTGTATAGCAAGGCCCACCTTGTTCCTGAAACAGCCTTCTTGGTGTGATATAAACTTATGGTCACTTACATATGGCCATGTGAAAGGGACATCACCAAACCCACCAGACCTACCTATATTCTGGAGACATACTTGGCACTCCAAGCACACAAACTTCTCATAGCCTTTCTGCTTACAGGCCTCAATTAGCCTTTCTTTCTCTGCCTCCAGGTGCTCCAGATCCACCTCCAGTTCCGGACCTT
>NC_092866.1:25339681-25344638 GCF_032062135.1 Pyxicephalus adspersus
GATCTTAGCACTAGGGTCTGAGTAAATTGCTTGTAGCCAAGTCAGGAAGAATTTTCTGAATACCCATTTATGGAAAGCATAAAACATGTATTGCCATGAAAGGGGATCAAAGGCTAAAGATAGTAAGAAAAGGTGTTGATTATGGGAGGTAGCTGTATGTATCAATGATATAATTTTCCTGATAATATCCCCAGGCTGGCAATCTTGGGTAAAGCATACCTGGTCACGATGTATCAAAATGAACATTGAAGAGGATAGACATTGTGCTAAGATCTTGGTAAAAGTCTACATTTATTAGTAAGATAGGGCAGTAATTAGCCCATGACTTAGGATCTTCATTTATTTTGGGAACCATTACCATATGTGCTCTAAGTATATCTGTAGTGAAAGAACCAATGAATTTTACCTCATTAAAAAGTGCAACTAAATATGGAGTCAAAAGTTCACTTGTCTTTTTCCTGGTTTCAGTGTTTTGATGGCTTTAAGTACTTCAGCACTATGTCTGACTCCACATGAAAATTGGGTTGAATGGGATCAAAGTTTGGAATTTGGGTTGCCAGTAAATGGGCTTTTGCTAGTTTTTGAGAAAATGGGTGGTTGGTTGGTGTGAAAACAATTTTATGTTTATTGGGAAGTCTGGTTTATTGGCTTTGAGGTAAAACCGTTGTTTAGACCAACGGAGGACTTTCTCCGCTTGGTCTGTATCGCACAAATTTAATTCTGTTCCAAGTTTTTCAACTTTACGTAAAATTAGGTTGGGAAGGATTAGATTTGAAGCTTGTGTGGCTGCATTTAGTTCTGCTTCCACCTGGAGGACAATTTTTTACGTTCTTTCTTAATTCTATATGACAATTGGATGAGGTGAGCTGGTATGACCACCTTATAAGCATCCCAGAGGGCGAGAAATAACCGAGGTTTCATTATTATCAATTAAAAACAATTCACACATTCATTCACGTATTTCCAAGGTTTGATACTTATGGGGACACCAAGAAGACACATTCCTGATACCAGGGATGGCATTTATAGAACAGAACAAAAGAAAACCTCCTGATCTTGGACAATGAACATCTGCAGTTTCACATTCCATGGTGTTGAATTAAGGTGTTTGTGCTATGTGGATATAAAAGCTGGTACTCTGGTAGAACTGAGGAAGCAGCCTAGAAAGCTGTGAAACATCTTCAACATTACAAGAATGATTCCAGTTGAATGTGACTAACTAGTACTAGGTAGTTACAGTTTTTACCTCCATGTAGACATAACTATATATGTATATAAATGTTGATATTACAGTGAATCTAACTAGAGTACAAAAAGAAAAAAAAGACCTCTAAATACATTTTTAATTAAATTTGGTAAATTAAGTGAATTAAATGTAAAAAAAAAGTATTTACAACTTTACAACAATTTACAACTAAAATTTCCTAAAGTAGGCCAATACTGCATACAATCTGCATAGTAAATTCAATGAGGTGTATGAATTATGGGAAAAAAATAAGCTTTGATTGTAAAGCACATGTTTTCAAAGTGCCACCATTAGTGTAAATTTTGTCAGAGCCAAGACATTTTGTAAATGAGGTTAAAATATATACAATGCATGAAACCATGTTTTTGGAATAGATTAGGTGACAGTCAAAACATGGTTCATGTTTTTTGTCCTATTTAAAAGATTTCCCCATATTTACTATCCTGTAGACAATGTAGAAAGCAGACATCTTTAAGGTGAGGGAAATATTGGTTTGACAGAACAGTATCCACATTTTCTTATATTCCTAAATAATCTAGTTCTAACTCAAAATCATGGTATTTTCTTTAATTTTAGTTTACGTGGTACCTGGACAAATATAAAGTACATATGTCCAGAATGAAATCTTGTTTTTGATTTGCAATAGTGCCTTTTGTCCAATAACCACAGGCAGTTGACTGAGTAATGGTTTGCTGCTGCATTGCTGTGTCCCCAATTTAGTTCATTTTATACAGAAGCTCTCTGAGATGCTTATCCGCACTGATATAGTGTAGTGTCCATTCACAATCATTACCAAACCCTAATAAAGGGGCTTTTTTTTGAGTCTTCAGAATGTTATGGTTGTATTTTGGTTGTTACACAGTAAATTGTAAATTCTCCCTGGTGGACTTAGTCATGGGCCCTAATTCATCAATGAAATCCGCGCTCGCTGGTCGCGCGTACTTTCGCGCTTCATATATATATATACACACATATACATAGGAAGCAAACAAAAGAACGTGTGTGTGCTTGTGACTTTTGTGAGAAAATCTAGTCCGATGGCTTCACGCACGGTCATTCGCAGGATTTACCCGCGAGAGGCTTCTCCGATCAGACATCGGAAGCTTTTATATAGGCGCCTATGTAGAGGAATTGAACTCGGTTAACTCTTACCTAACAGGAAAAAAATAGGTGATTTAAAAATATGCTTTTTTCTTAGCGCACATAAATGTTTAAAACATTTAAACAGAGCAAACATTTTTTTTAGGGCTAAGGGTAATGTGTGTGCCATTTAAAGAATGATTTTTTAGGGGAACAGTGACTTTTAATGCAAGCTCGCCAGTGTAAAGCTGCCGGAGATGCTCGGCTCCGGCCGCGAGCTTATTTAGTTGCTGAATTGCGCGACGGCTCCTGATTTCGGATCACGAATACGAATGCTCGAGCGAGCGTCCGATTTTGCTTGATGAATTAGGACCATGGTCTTAGTTATAGATATTGAATATACAGTTCCACTACCTCTCGAACTTTTCATTTAAAAAAAATCTGGTTACAGTTTAGTTTCTCTAAGAAGAAAGAGATTTGGTATTGGAACAGAAAGGTTAACCAAATTTCATTTTTCTACCTGCTTGCTATGTAACAGTGGAGCTAAATGTATATTAAGGGGGGGTTAGGAGTTTCATCTGCAACCTTTGGAGAAAGGGCAGATTTGCAGATAATCAACTACCTATCAGAGAGAGAAGAATTCTTCTTTTTATCCACCAAGGCAGAGCTACCTGGGCTAAAAAAGGTAAATAAGGGAAATACATATCATGATGTAAAATCATCAGATCATATAGATCATTGGTGAAAGTTTTTGTAAAAGTAATTTCGTAATATTCGTAATAATATTTATACAGTATATACTGTAAAAATACACAGTATAAGAAATATAGTGGGGATTAGGATTATGAGGAGGAAGTGGAAGACATGAATGCACATATGCCCACTAACCTCATTATTGCAAATCCTACAGTTGTAAATAGATTCACAGCTTGCCCTTTGGATTTATGCCAATTGGTGGCTAATACATTGGCCCATAGAAAGATACATCCTGTGCCTAGTCATGGCAACTGCTGTCAATTTAGGCATTATTGTGAACCTATGCAAACAGCTTGAAGTCAAGGGACACTGACAAATTTCCAGCCACATGGTCATGTAGCATGGGTACAACTTTTGTGGAATAGTAGATGTAGTTGGGTATTTGCCACCAGACCCTACCATATACGTCATCAGAAAGTGAAATGTCTCACTATGTAATAAAGCAGAACCATCTTCTCCAGATGCACATTTACGCAATTAGATGTTATAGAGCATAATTTGCAGAAGGAGCAATGTCAGAGCTACCCCACTTTAACTGGTCTGTCTATTGTCATTCTACTCTGCATATCAGAAGATTATACAGTATATCAGAAATCTAGATACATCATGGCATTTAAGAGTCTTTACATAGCTCTTCTCATGCCTGGTAAGTAAAAACAGCTTTCTGTCCGGCCCTATCCTTAGGGCAACAAAAGTCGCCTAACAAAAACCGAAAGGGAGAACATGCAATATAATAGAAGAGATCATTCTTGTGGCCTGGCAAGGAAGACTGAGCGGTGCTCTGACTCTGTGACACCTTGTTAGAGTCATGTAGCTGACAAACTGTGACTATTCCTATGGATGAATGAGCCACTTTGATGTTTTCTAAAAAGACTGGAACACCTGCTGTGTGTTACTGATCCTACTCTGATCGCCACTGTTACTTCCCTATCCCACTGGGCATTTGCATTTTTCAGGAAATTGTTGTGTTATTAGACTTAAAAACAAAACACATTGTTTTAGCATGTTTTACAAGCCCACTAGAGAAAGCACAACAACAAATTAAGATGACAAGCCAATCATTGCTCTACTTTTTATCTGGGCATTGTGTGATGCCCAGATAAAAGTGAGCTGTACTGTAATAGCCTAATAAATATGTAGTATTTAGATGTACAAATATCTTCAAATTGCAAAACACCTACAAGGGAAGGTCCTGTCGAATACATGCATCAATAGATCATGAAAAGCATATTTTTTCTATATTGTAATATGTGCTAAAATGTAGTATGTGTACTGTAAAATTTTGCTAAAATTTTCTAAAACAAATGGGTGCATCCCATTTGCATCAATTGTGCATCAATTTCAAGAAGAGTAACGTATGATGTTTACTATTTTACGGGGTTACTGCATTTGCATGTCTTCCGAGGGGCTGAAATGTAAGCAAACAAATCCACTGGCTTATAGAATTTCTGTAAGTATACTTCTGTGGAGGGAAAAGGTGGGTTACTTTAGGTCATGGAAGGGGCCCAAAATAAATTCCTTTATAAAACCCTCTTCCACACTTGTATCAATTGAATTGACATTTGTTTTCAAAATGTAATGTTTGAGAACTGCTAGTCCTTTAATGTACATTCAATAGATATTTCTAAGCCGGGAGACCAGTGTTTCTCAACCACGGTTCTTCCAGAGGTTCTTGACAAATGAGCTATGTGTGACTTCCAGGTCAGTTTAACTGACACCAATGAGGCATTCTTCCCACTGACCGCCACGCTAATGTACTATGACCTGTGGATATAGTAAGTAGTCTATGGGTTTTTGAGAAAGAATAACTTCATGTTAAAATTATCTACAGCTAAAGCATTTTTGTAGCTGGATATAGTGAGGAAGGGTTGGAGC
>NC_092866.1:25345997-25347373 GCF_032062135.1 Pyxicephalus adspersus
CGGATAGGGAATTCCCCTCCTCCGCAGTGTCTTGGGAGGAAGGGGATCCCCCATCAGAGATCTCCCCGCGGCAGCCGAAGGGAGCCACAACAAGGAGGCTGAAGAGCCGCATGCGGCTCCAGAGCCGCAGGTTGCAGACCCCTGAAGTAGGGTGATGCAAAAATTTCCATTACCTTTTTTATGGTCCTCTATTTCCCTGTTGCACATTTTCTCCCACTTTCTATCGGGTTAATGGGGTTGTTACAAGAATAGGAAGTATGGGGGTGATACGGTAACCATAAAACATGACACTGGCTCTATCCTTTTACCCTTTCTTTCTAAAACTAAAAAATGTTTTGGGTACAGATTTACTGCAAAAGCAACTAGTGAGATCAATTATATCTTTAAACTGCTTTTATGGCCTGTTAAAAATATGTATAAAGTCTAATCATTACAATCTAGCTTTTCAACTAACAGTTAATCTAAATTCTAGCAGAAAAGTCAAAAGCTAGTTAACACAGCAGGGACTTTTTTTATTGTTTTCAATAAACAAAAATTTATTGCATTTACAGAAAACAGTAAAGACATATAGAGTTCTACAAATAAGCATACACACATGCACATGGTATATATCCTTTCTTTGCAAATAAACATTGGCGATGGTCTAAATGCAATAAGGGTGCACAAAGAAAGTCCCCTCATTTCCATTTCACAATTTCTGTAGCAAACAGTACTCGGGACATTAAACTTCGCAGTCTGTCTGTTTTTGAAGCTTTAGTCCTTTAGTAGTCCTTCCCTGATTAGGTTCTCTGTTAAGGTATTTTTAGATTTGTTTCTAAGGGTTGGACACTGTCCATTTAAATCCTCAGCTTTGTCTATAATTGCCAGGACACATGTTGAAGCCACTGCAAGCTTGCACTTACAGGCACACTCATAGCTGATCTTTTATCAGTTCCTGAATGTGTGGGACAAATGTTCCCTCTTTCAAGTTCGCCTCTGATAATGCAATATCCTGGAAACAGGATTAGGAGATTTGGGTACAAAATTTCCTTTTTTGTTTTTAAACTTGTACCCCTTGAGGAGAAAACTAACGTTAATGTGTCTTTCATGCAAATTCAGTAGATTTTATGTGGAGCTCAAGACTTGTCTGGATTACCAAGTTTCACTCCAAAATATGCAAAACAGAGTTACCAAAGGTAGTGAAATCTAAGGATGAGCGAGAGAATTTATTAAATTCAGTCTCACGGCGGATTGGGCCGTTCTTGCTTACCAAACATGTAGGCGAGAACAGCAGTCAGCTCTGCTCCCCTGATTGCTGTTGCAGCCCTGTAGTATGTGTTCCTGGATAGAGTTTTTCTATCCAGGAACACAGTGTGAGTCTCACTGGCTGCTCATGA
>NC_092866.1:25347649-25350442 GCF_032062135.1 Pyxicephalus adspersus
GAGAGAATGCCAGAGGCATTCTCTCTCATCCCTAGTGATAGTTCCCATATATGTAATAAGGACTGTCTGGTAAAGTGCAATAACCTTGAGTAACCATATTCATAAGAGCACAGCAATTTAACTCTTGTTTCATTGTCTTAAACCCTGTCTGTGGATGCATTTACATGCCATTTGTCATATTTATTGCTCTTTCATGAGTCCGGTCATTTTGGTTAGAAAAGTTCTTAATGTCCTGTGTGAGTACAGTATGGACCATCAGAAAATAATAACAAAAGGCCAAGTTGAATATGGCAATTTGTAGGAAAAACTTACGTGATAGGAAAAAATGTATGTCATTTTTAGATTCAGCACCCCAAAAAACATGAGAATCAGTGAAACCATTCAGTAAAGGACTGCCTTAACTCTAGCCCTAGAAAAAGTGCTTAGCCAACCCTAGCTTGCCCTAGGGACCCCCAAATGAATAAGATCAGTTTCTCATTCAATTTCATCAAAATGCCAAAAGGCAAAAGGGAGCTTCCAAGTACAAGTATGGTGGTGTGGACAATAGTTTGTGATTTCAATTGTGTGAGTATCCATGGAATGCTGTTAAATAATTGTCGAGAAAGGAAGTATGGGGATAAAAGATCAATCCGATTAAGAAATGATTGCAAAAGATTTTCTAAAAAGTTTTCAAGTTTAAACATGGCTGAAACACTGAACCAAATGGGAAGATTGGTTGTATTGTGTGATAATAATGAATTTACCTGATGTATTTATAAGGGTTTACGGTGTTGTTGGCTTTGTTAGGAACTGTTGTGAGAGAAGAAATGTGACGTGGGACATATTGTGGCATAAAGTGGCACTTATTGCAGAACATTCCAGAAAATTAGGAATAATAAAATTGATGACAGGTTAACTGTGTACAAATCAGTGGAGCAATAAACACAACCCCAGGGGGAAGCCTTTTAAAACATTAGAGATTACAGGTATGATTGGGAAAAAAAAGTGCAATTTTGATGGGACTGCTACAATGCCAATAAGTCAAAACATAAAGAGAGAAGGCACATGTAAGTGTAACAAAAAGAACAAATAATTCAGCCTTTTTTTCTGAGGGAAGGAGGAAAAGGAGAGAAGGGTAAATTTAAATAATAAATCTATTTGTAAAGAAAAATTATTTTAAGTAAAGTATAGCAAATTAACAGGGTTTTTTTAAATCATATTTGTGGTTTTAAATATATTTTATTGTGATAAAGTGGGCTAATGTAAAAAAGTGCAGCTCAGGAATAAACTTAAAAAGAAGTTACTGTTACCCTCAATTCAACCCCAACCTAAAATAAAAAAAAAAAAACAAAACAAGAAGGAAAACAATACAAATAATGTTTCCCATTGTTTTCAATAATATGCACCAATTTTTCCTATACTGTGACTGTTAACACCAATTATTGCCAATTATAAAAAGGTTACTAATAAATGTTGCTAGTTTTATCTCACACCTTTCCTATCCCTACCTGTAATTGAATATGTTGCAAACTGAACCTGTCAAATAGTGTTCTATCTAGGCACCCCATTTAATATTACCAACATCTGTTGCAGAGAACAATTATACTTAGCATCCTCTATTTCAATACTGCATATACTGCTTTAACTATATCTTCCTCCATAGGCACATATCAGTATCAGTGTGAAAAGAAGGAAGTTTAAAATCATAAAGAGAACAACATGACCCCTGCTGCCCTGAAACTGCTTCACTGATAGAAATTATTTTTCCTAATGGGCAAAAATGCTACTTCCTGGGCTAAGTCTTCTATGTGTTTAGAATGGCCTGTTCATAATGAATTCAAATTCCTGTCCATTGCTCTGTCTTGAATGCTGCCTGAGCCCTGATATGCCAAAGAAGTTGCTGCAGAGATGCACTCAACTGGACAGCTGCTGATAAAAAAAATCTGGAACTTACCTAGAAAGCCTGTTTAAAGAATAAAAAGTTAAATACTTACCCATGACCCAGTGGCCAGTGGATACACCAAATCTACTCTATATTTATTTTTATATACATCGACCAGCTACATATTATACAGAATTCACTTTACTTGTTCGCTGAAGGTAAATAGTCCTCAAAGATTTTGAGACATGAAGGAAACAAAGTTTCCTTCTTGACATGTAACATTTTCACAATTTATTTTAAGTAAAGTTAAATGAGAAACTCCAACTAAACAAAAATGTTTTATCTACCAACCATTTGCAAGTGCATTTTTACAAAAAAATTTAGTGTAATGTTTTAGAACATCTTCATTATATGATGTTCTGAAACCTTGCTCTATTAAGTTATTAGAACCTTTACCATTTAAATTATAAAGTAGTTGCCACGTAAATTGAATCACATACCCAGCTGATATACCATACACCCAATCTACTCTATATTTATTTTTATATACATCTTCTCAGTACAAAAATAATAATGTTTTTCAAGTGGTCATTACAATCTTAACTGGTATGCCACATTCCAAAAAATCAGATAGAGATTTAAATAAATAAACTTTATTATATTATTCATATTAAAACAAGGTTAGACATAAAATACCTCCATACAAGGCAGCTGGTAAAGTTCATAAAACTTAGAACAATTTTAAACTTGATGCGTTTGGAGGGGCATAAAGGTTTGCTTCTATAGGAGTTATATTTTTTAGGAGTTATAAAATTCCTAAAAAAGGCAGTCATTTTAATTAAGAACACATACATGAAAAATTGGTCTCAGATCCCGACGGCTTTCACCCTGAAGGCTTTCTCAGGGATAATGAGAGCCATCAAACAACTAGG
>NC_092866.1:25350912-25355793 GCF_032062135.1 Pyxicephalus adspersus
TATGTATTAATATATACTTACTATACCTTACTATACCTACTATATATTTACTATACCTGTGTGCTGTGTGTGATAATAATGTTATCTTAAAAATGCAAAAGTGCTACAGATTAATTTTGATGATCTTTATGTAATAAAAATCTTTCCTATAAACAACCATTCTTAGAAAAATAATGTTAGCCTTAAAATGCACTTTTCTTCACACCTCATATAAAATAATCCAATGGAATACAATATGATGGAAATATTACTAGACATATACTATACTATACTATACTATACTATACTAGACAATATTAGAAAAATAAAATACAGATCCTTTAACAGGCCTGTTTCGGTGGTCAAAATAACTAATAGACTGCCTACTGCAACACATGTTAACATGCAACATAACAAGCATTAAATTATGTGCAAAATCACACCACAAACATGAATGAGAGAAAGTCGGATGCACACATATGGAGGAAATCCCTAATTTTTAGTTCCCCATTCATGGTTCTGTAAAGTAATTATTTCCTAGCATATTGAATATAGTAGTAACTAATTTTTCCACTACTGCTCAATCAAAAATGATAATCCTCAGCTCTATTGAATGGTATACTTTTCAATTTAAAAATGGAAAAAAAAAACTGGCAGCACATGTTCATTCATTGCACACATGTTCACAGCTGTGCTGGATGCTCTGGTAGCCAAAAATCAAATTACATGGTTCTTTATCAGAATACCAGCTACAAAATGATTTTTAGCTTTTGTGTGCCAGGCATTTCACATTCAAATACAACTGTTAAGGGTTTAAAGACTTTGACACTTTTGGCATTATTATGCTTAAATTAGGATATTAAAGTATGTCTAAATGCAAAGAGTGAAGATTTTTTAAGTTATAGGGAACATTTATTAATGATAGTAGTGCCTAAGCAGTAGCCATCATAAAAGCTATGATGTAATAAGTAATACATATATACATATATATGTATCTGCATAGGTTTAAATTGTTTAGTAATATGCTCCACTAAGCAAACTGTGCTAAGAGGATACAGAGGTCCAAAATAATATTAATGATCCCCAGATTACAAATCAGCAATTGCTAAGATATATGGCCAACAAACAAGCAATTGTGAAAACGTGTAAGCAGCAAAAACACTTTCTACTAACAAAAACATCTAACAATATTAGTTGTTAGTGGAGATTGTCTCCTAGGAATGGTGTGGCACATGTTCTGTACATAAGGAAATTTGTTAGAAAGACATGAGGCAAACAATACAAACTGCAAATGTGGTAAATACAGGCAGAACAGTGGCAACTGTGACATATACAGATGGCCTTTTGGAGAAAGGTATACACTATTGTGGCATGTACAGTCAACTGCCAATGTACAGGCCACGCAGGGGCAAAATGCAGATAAATTGTAACATACCTGAGTCACAGTAGGAGAAAACACATATAATTTTACACAACAAAGGAAAAAAATGCTTGTGTATAACTGGAGCTAATTGCTGTGATTTTACTTGGTTAACAGTACAAGTTTGTGATTGATAACCAAGTGAAATCATAGCAGTCACTCCCAGTTATAAAAGAGCATTTTCCCCTTGTTGTATAAAAATTCACCTGCTTTTTCAGAACAGTTGAATGTAACAGAAAAATTAATTCAGACTGACCCATGGTGTTCCAGGTTCTTAAAAATTGCTATGTTTTTTTCACCAAACATATTCATTTTAAAACTCAAAATGACACAAATTTACTAAATCCGGTCAGGTTTTTTTCTAAATTGATCAAATCAATCTAAATTGATTTGATCTGACTAATTTTTTTCTGTTCGACTCACCTCTTCTGTAGACAATCCAAACTTCAGTGTTTCACATTACAACCAAAATGTAAAATCTGCTTCCCCATGGATAGGACTGAATTCCTCATATGTACAGCTAGACCACTGATACAGACACAGGCAGCTATTACCAGTGACAGGCATGGGTGGGAGAAGCACCTGAGAACCAGCAGGCACCCTTACAGAGACCCGGATAGGTCTTCCGGACAGCAGATAGGGCTGTATTTTACAGCAGCTCTGCAGGCAACTTCCAGGTAGTCATATTCCAAGATGGGGCCAAAACCACCACATGCACCCGCTTTGCTTCCGGATCCTGATAGTGTGGCAGGGGAACAAGCAGAAAGGCGGCAGCACTCACCATTCAACAATTTCAACATGGCTCTACCCAAATCTTCCCACTGCTTAGAGGAATACTCTTCTGCTCATATGAGATCATCAGTGTGGCCTGAAGAACTAGCAGCTAAAGCAACTGCCCAGGTGAGCCCACTGCACTTAGCTCCCTCCCTTTGCTAACTCTAACAAGCACACGTCAGCCTCACAGAGCCCTGCACAAAGTCTAGCCAGCACACAGGGAGAAGGACACAGGGGGTCCTTTTTGCGAAATATTCCTACAATTAGCTACTTTGAGGATTTGAGGATATTCCTCTTTTATGTAAATAGGTGATCTCCCATGGTATATCATAGCTGATATGCCATGGGAGGAACCCATGGAGGTGTATCCAGAGGTGGCAAAAGAAGTGCATACACCAACATCAAATGCTAGATGTATGGCCCATTTTCAACCCTCCCTCACTCACCAGATGTACTACAAGTTTGTGATTGATAACCAAGTGAAATCATAGCAGTCACTCCCAGTTATAAAAGAGCATTTTCCCCTTGTTGTATAAAAATTCACCTGCTTTCTCAGAACAGGTGAATGAAACAGAAAAATTAATTCAGACTGACCCATGATGTTCCAGGTTCTTAAAAATTGTTAAGGTTTTTCCGCCAAACATAATCATTTTAAAACTAAAATTCTGACACAAATGTACTAAATCTGGTCAGGTATTTGCTCAATCTAAATTGATTTAATCTGACTCTTCTGTTCCACTCACCTCTTCTGTAGACAGTCCAAACTTCAGTGTTTCACATTACAACCAAAATGTAAAATCTGCTTCCCCATGGATTGGACTGAATTCCTAATATGTACAGCTAGACCACTAATACAGACACAGGCAGCTATTACCAGTGACAGGCATTGGTAGGAGAGGCACCTGAGAACCAGCAGGCACCCTTGAAGAGACCCAATTGCAGCGTATAGAGCTGTAGTTTACAGCAGCTCTGCAGGCAACTTCCAGGCAGTCGTATTCCAAGATGGGGCCAAAACCACCACATGCACCCGCTTTGCTTCCGGATCCTGATAGTGTGGCAGGGGAACAAGCAGAAAGGCAGCAGCACTCACCATTCAACAATTTCAACATGGCTCTACCCAAATCTTCCCACTGCTTAAAGAAATACTCTTCTGCTCATATGAGATCATCAGTGTGGCCTGAAGAACTAGCAGCTAAAGCAACTGCCCAGGTGAGCCAACTCCACTTAGCTCCCTCCCTTTGCTAACTCTAACAAGCACACGTCAGCCTCACAGAGCCCTGTACAAGGTCTAGCCAGCACACAGGGAGAATGGCACAGGGGGCCCTTTTTGCAAAATATTCCTACAATTAGCTACTTTGATGATTTCAAGAGAAGTCCAGTGGACACAATCTGCTCTGAATTTGCCACTCTTAAATGCGACATGTACCACCACATTGAAGACACAGAAAAAGCCACTGAGGATCTCAGGGTGCATATCACCAACCACACTTCGGTATTAAACGAGCACTCCGCAATCCTACAGCAACTCATCACCCATCAGGATGGCCTTAAAAACAGGAGCCGCAATTATATATTTATCAGGGGCATGCCAGAATTTGTGAAAAACAAAGATTTATGTGCAGCAGCCACTGCCATTTTCAATGTCATACTATCCAAGCCCAGACTTCCCCATTAAAATTGACCGTATACACAGGACCATAGGTCCTAAATCATTGGACCCCAAGTGCCTCAGGGATGTGATTTGTCGCCTCCATGCCATCTACTACCCCACATTCACACACACCACCTGATTTTGACTGCTTTTGTGTGGAGATTGACATTAATGGAGCCAGTAAGGATGCTCACTTTAAATGTCCAAGGGTTAAACATACCAGAAAAACGAACACTACCAGCGCAACTGTATGGCATGAAGGCACAAATAGCATTATTGCAAGAAGCACACATTAAGGAAGGTCATATTCCTCTTTTATGTAATAGGTGATCTCCCATGGTATATCAAAGCTGATATGCCATGGAAGGAACCCATGGAAGTGTATCCAGAGGTGGCAAAAGAAGTGCATACACCAACATCAAATGCTAGATGTATGGCCCATTTTCAACCCTCCCTCACTCACCAGATGTACTCCCGAATATACCACTTTTGGAATTGTCAAACTGATCTACACCTAATCCAAAATTGCTCCATCCCTTCCTTTTAGACCATGCCACAGTAATTATGCTGATTGTGCTATCCTATGCACACCCTTAATTTTGGAACTGTAAAAGACTCCTCTGAGATCAGGTAGTGATCCACAAGATCACTGCGGAACTTGGCTATTACTTTGCTCTGAACCATTACCCCAGTAGTTATCCTATAGCATGTATGGGAGGCACATAAAGCGGTAATGAGAGGGCATTTCATAAAACATGGGGACAGACTCAAAAGAGCCAGTTAGCAGGAAATCTTATTACTACTTTCCCAAATAAGAAAACTAGCATAAGCGGGAACCCAGAATAGACAGGGGCAAAGAATTAGAATTCATGCGGAGTCGCATAGCGGCTTTATGTATTAACAAAGCGAAAGCCACATTGGACAAATGTAAGGGCACGTACTATGAATATGGCAATAAATGTGACATTTATACCATTCATAGTGGACCAGAAAGGTTGCAAACAACACCAGGTCTGAGATATTGCTGCTGAATTTAGAAAATATTATATGGACCTGT
>NC_092866.1:25359118-25408659 GCF_032062135.1 Pyxicephalus adspersus
GTCAGGAACATTAAATCACACGAATACACACCAGCAGCAAGTCAGCCTAGCATAACCGTACAACAGGCACTAGTGACCGGGAGCAGCGAGGCTATAAAGTCCCAGCAGCCAAAGTCAGGAGCTGATCAGCCTCTAGAATCCCCTTTCAGGGATGCTGAGGATGCCAAAAACTACATCAGGCTGCACAGCTAAAGAGAAGCAGTGGCTGCTGCTATATCTCTATACTATTTGCTACTGCAAGTGACATTGCTGGACAAAATAGTCTTTGTGGTATACTGCAGTGGCGTACAACATTGAATCGCCGGCCCGATAAGTGTTTACTAACAGCCTTGTGCTGGGGATACATTTATAAAAGATTATCCTTTGAAAGGCATCAGCTGACACTTGATTTTCTCAGTAGGTGGCCCTCAATCCTGGATGTTAGTGAGCTGGATGTTAACAGGTCAATAATGATAATAATGTAATATTAAATTTATAAAAATGATTTGGGAACTAATTGGCATGGTTCCTAATATTATGATCACTATGTCAACTATGGCTTAGTAATCACATGCAGACTGAAGCTTCAGTTAAAAAAGTAAAACCTTACAGATGAACACTGGTATCTTTGGCTGACATGTTTATTCATAGTGCCATATGTTTATTGTTGTAAACAGATTACAATGATAAAATTAATTGTTAATTTATTATATTAAATAAAACATTAAAAAAGCATTTTTGCATTTGAAAGCATATAATAAAAATACTAGCATGAAATATATTAAAACAATGTGCCAAAAGAGGACTTATAAAAAATTACATTTTTAAGACTTAAGGGCTTTTGTTTATAAAACAGGGAATCAGACAGTCCGTCATGGGAATCTTCCAGGTCCTTGTTTTTTAATGGAAGTAATCCAACAGGGAATGTTTGGGGGAATGACAGATTTCTTTTCATGGAGAAAAGACTCAATGGAGTCTCAAGTAATACATGATGGTCACAAAAGGGTCAAGGATCATATTAGGACTAGAGGCTAATTGTAGGAAGTTAATTTTAGAGGTAACTTTAAGGTGGTTTAAGGGTCCAGTGTTGAATGGTATTATAAAGAGCTTTTACAGAATTAGGGGCTAGGTTAAATGTTAAGAATTCATGTTCAGGAAAGAGTTATATGTCAGGGCTGCTTTACTGTAGGGAATTATTTTTTAAGTGCTGTTATTGTTTTTTATTTCTTCCAAGGGGCCATGTGTTTCACTTCAAAAACATCCAGTGCCAGACTGCAATACCGAGAATAAATATAATATGCTTCAGAATAATTGTGTATTTCTCAGTAAGACAGTGCAAAATACAACAGCGAAATGTGAACTGTAGTAAATAGAAATCTGTCATATTTTAGTTCACCAGAGACAGATTCACATAAAAAGTTTTTGGGGTGAGTTCATGTGTCATGTATAATATCATAAATTCCATTAAATTATTAGATTGGTTTAATGTGCAATGCGTCCAGATGGATTTTACTATTGATGCTGGTCAAACAGTTAGAATTTTTGCTGTTTTTGAACATTTCCCAAAGGCAATCATTAACAAGATTTAGTTCACTAAATATTATAACACTGTTGAAATAGATCAAAAACATTTAATGTTTATCAGAAAAAAAATTTGAACGTAATATAGTCCCTCTAGTTTACTTTTTGATGGCGTAAAACCTAGAAATGTTTGTGGTTGAAAGCTGATTTATGAAACATACGAACTGTGTAACATTTGTCCACCTTATAACATGTCTAGAAAGCAATATTAGAAGGGCCATCCAGCTACTGATTATATGTAATCTTTTTTTAAATGTAAAAAACTGTGTTTGGAAGGCGGAGATTTTCAGGCAAATCACATAGCTCAAGACCTAAAATGTCAGGCTTACTAGAGGAAGTGTACATCCCCCCAATTATGCCTCTCACAGCATGCCCCCCACACCACAGTCCTTTCTAAAATCTAGCTATAAAGATTAAATTTCTCAGCAATTTACCCTGTTTTTGATCACAAAAACGAACAAAAAGTTCAATCAAGTCAATCCTTACCAATTGTTTCTATTTTCACCGTTAACTAGTGTGAATGTTATCCAGCCCTCTGGGAGATACCTGAATTATCGCTAGCAATACAGCGCAGTAGTTTCTGGAAAGTAAATAGGTGCTACATCAGATGGCACACACTACAACCTATCATTAACAGATGAGACGTTATTATTATTGATATAGGTATGCCTACAGAATACTTGTGTTATCATACTAGGGATGTTGTTGCAACATAGGAGTGTTATCTGACATCACACTCTGCATTAGTAATACTATTTCAGTCTGATGCAACCAAATTCAGAAAGTTGCCGTTAAGTTTTGGGTTATTGAATCACATGTTCATAGTTATATGGAAACTGTACAGCATGGTGCTTTAAGGGTTTTGGAATCTTTATATTCTCAGCTGGTTCTTTAAATTCTCTATGATGGTATTGATATGACTAATTCTGCATATCTTGCATTGTCTTTTGTCAATGCTCTATTTGTTCTATCCTGTATAGTGCTAAAGTCAAGAGCCAATGTAACATTTGCATGGCGGATTTTAATGTCTTCCTTAAGTGAACCTTTACGCACTGTGGAAATAAAAATATGCCAAGTAATATGAACATGTAACAATTTGTAATCTGTCCTCTTAAAATTTCTATGTCTTACATATGCTATCTGTACATAGTAAATGGTGTCATACCTCTCCCGTACATACAGCTCACTGTCATACCCCCCTACACTGCTCTCCTGCAAATATATAATATATATATATCCTACTTATTTGCAATCTCACTTGCCTCTGTCCAACTCCCCATCCTGCACACACTAACCCTGTAAAACCCTTTACTCCCCTTTTCCCTTTTTCATTCCTTACTGCAAATAGTAAGTGGGCATTGTGAAAAGTATAATCTCCACACTCCTCTCCTGCACATACTGCTTCTTTTTACCCTCTGAACTTTTCGCATTTACATACCTGAATACGGCCATACCCTGAACAATGCTACTACAAAGTAGCGTATGCTGCCATACCTTCCACAATGCTATACTGCACATATTGTTTGCAGTCATGCTCTTGGCAATCTTCTCCATCACATACTACCAGCTGTTATATCTCCTCTTCCCGTCCCACATATATTGTCCACTTTTATACCCCCCTTCCTCTTCTTCACATACTGGCTGTAGTCATTAGGGATGAGCGAATTTTTTTAATTCGGTCTCACGGGGAATTGTGCCGTTCTCGCTTACCAAATATTTAGGCGAGAACAGTCTTTGTAAATTATGCCAGCAAGACCGAATTTTTGGGACCTATCAGCTCCACTCCCCTGATTGCTCTTGCAGCCCTTTACTAGTTGTACAGGAGTCCTGTTTTCCTGGATAGAGAAACTCTATCCAGGAACACAATTCAGGGCGGTAAGAGAAATCAGGGGAGTGGAGCAGCTCCGCTCCTCTGCTGTTGCAGTCTGACTGGAGGAGTATCGCATTTATGAATGGAGCAGAGGAAATCCTCCTTTTAGTGTGAAATCCCCAGGCACTACAGGTTAGAATGAAGGCTTGCCCTCATTCTGATCTGTAGTTCCCGGGGATCGCTCACTGACAGGAGGATTCCCACAGCTGTATTTATAAATTCATCCGTGATAATCCTCCTAGTGATTTCCGATGGCTTTGCGAAATTTTGGCGAAATTTCGTGGAACCATCGGAACTTCAAGGAAATTTTCGCGAGAATGTCAGATAATGCATTCTTGCTCATCCCTAGTAGTCATACCCTCTTTACTCCTTTTTAGCACATATTGCCTGCTATAATACCCTCTGGACTCTAACTTTATATACATTTTTAGATACATGAATAGAGTTTGTATTCTCTCTTCACTGGTAGGTTAACAGGTATCTGACCAAGCTCATCTTTGAGAAGATGGAAGTTGCGCATGAGCCAGCCTTAATGTTTCTTTGTTCTCTGCAAAGCAGTATATTATTTTGGTGACATACTGAAGCTTTATTGTAATAAAGCGATGATAGGATGACCAATGATTTTTCTGATATTTTTATATTGCAAGAAAAATACAAATTAAATAAAGAAAAATTTAGTTTTTACTTTATTACGGATCTGTTGTACCAAACCAAAAAAAATTTAGTTGAAAAACATACAGTTATACGTTCCTTAATTTTCATCTGAAGCATGTCTTTTATTCCTAAATAGGAAGAAAGGGTTAAGTCTATTTTTTCTACATAGTAAAAATCATTTCTGTATTTTAGAGAATTCACTGGTGTTCGGTATGTTTCAGTTTAGCTGCAGGTGAACAGAGCTTGTTAATATGTCCGTACAATTATTGCTGATAAATTATGCAGTATGGCAGTCTTTTCATTAAAGCATTTTATTTTGCCTATTAACTCCTAATTCAGCAGCCTCCCAGTGTATTTCTTTATGATAGGCTAGGCACAGATCTAACAGCCAAAAGCTCAATACATTTCCATTTTGCCTCATTAGGGAACATTACAGTGTATACTGTGAGGAATGCTAAACTAGTCTAAGTAGAAAAATGCAACAACAGGCTTTGAACACAAGTACCAAGTCCCCAGATGGATTAACTGGCAGATAAGAAATGCTTGTCTAGGACCTTCTAGCCCTTTAAAATAATACCTTCCAATTTCAGTCAAATAAAGCAACTCCCTTGAACAGACTGAAAAAGAAATATGAGAGACACACAATAGCTAATTAGAATAAGGCTACTCCATTTCCCTTGTTAGGACTAGTTATGCAAACAAACCTTTCAACAAATGCAAGCACTCTGATGCAGCAAAGCCTGACCTGCTTGGGCAACAAATATAGCCATTAGGTATATGCACCTTAACTGACTGATCAGGGAGAATGACAAACATTAGGTATGTTTAGGTAACATTAGGTAAACACTTTACCTAAATTGTTATTGTTCAACTTCACAAACACAATTTGCATAAACATTAAAGCTTGAAGTTTACCTGAACTCTGCACCTGAAGTGTACCTGAAGGATATGTTTTCCCTGAATGGTATATGTGTTCTCATTTGAACCAGGATTACATATATGTTATTTCTTGGTCTCCTTGTAGCTTTATTCAGTAGATATTCTTACTTCCTGCTTGTTGATTCCGCCTCAGTAGATAATCCGGAAATCACACCTATGACTTGTGATAGTATCATTTCATATTCATTTCTAAAGTGGACTTATAATCAGTGTTCTGTTTAAAAAAATGTGGAAGACAGACATGTCACTGCACATGTTTAGGTAAAGAATGGGGATACTGCAATGACAGTAAGCCCCATCCTCCAGCCACAGGCAGTAAAGATAGGGTTGTCTATTATAGAGATCACTAGATGCATCATAGTTACATAGTAGATTAGGTTGAAAAAAGACAACAAGTTCAACCACTAAGGAAATAAACATATCCCAGGTATATAACACTATATAACATAGTGCAGAGGAGGCAAAAAAAAAAAATTGCTTCAACAGGGCAAAAAAAAAATCCTTCCTGATTCCATGAGGCAATCGGATGTTCCCTGGATCAACAGTCACTGGTGTTTTTACTTTAAAGCCTTCAAACCCAGGTATATTCTGTTCTTCTGGAAAAACATACAGCAATCTATAGCAGTTGCTGAAACTACTTCCTAAGGGAACTGATTCCACATTTCCACAGACCTTACAGTGAAGAATCCCTTCCTTATCCAGAGCTTAAACTTCCTTTCCTCCAGACGCAAAGAGTGCCCTCGTCACTCATCATCATGGATCCTCTACTATGGTCTTGATATTTCACAAAAGTATAATAAACATAACAGGGGTGGTTTTGATTGACATGGGTATTATTTTTAATTTTATTGTTAAATTATTATTGTTAAATGATAACAATAATGATAATAATAATCAGTGCCAGCATGTTACACAGAGCTGTACATTCAATAGGGGTTGCAAATTACAAACCTGCATACAGGACAAGTGCAAATAATTAAACAGCCGGTGGGATGGACCGTTCCCAATGGAGCTCTGAATTTAAGAGGTGCTGGAGAGTAGTACATAATACCAATGAATATGGAATGGTAGCTATTTAGTGATGGTAAAAGAGACAGATGAACACAGGTAGGAAAGTTATGAAGGTGGTTTTTAAGAGCTCTTTTAACTGTTTTTGCTTTAAGAAAGTCATTTATTATTTATTTATTCCCTCATGATTTATTGATTTATATATAAGGATTTTTCAAAATTGCAACATTTCAAAGTTGTGCACCAGAAAAAAGGAAAGCAGAGAGAAAAGGCTACTGATCATTATTGTTGTCTCCTTACAGCAAACATTTCTTCATTGCTGATTTACAATACATTGTTCAACACTGTGGCTTTTTATGGAGACAGGACATGGTCTATGGTAGAGACAGGGCATTAGCTTCCTCAAAACAACAGTGAGCAATACAGTAGTTCCCCAATTCCACTTTAAATCTTAAAAAAAACTAGCGACCAGAGGCAGCAGTGCTTTAATCTCACTCTGCAGAAATAGAGCTAAAATGCTGTATGGACAGGACTGTCTATTCCTTAAAGCAATTTCTGCCTGTAGCCTTAAAGAAGCTTTAAGTTGTCTTTAATAGGTAATTAAAAAAACTTCAGCACTAAATACCAGCTGTGTAAACTAGGGAAAAGAGTTCTAAGACATCACTTTCTATTTTAATAGGCAATAAATATGTGTTCTTATTCTAGAATGTTATCACAATTTTGCTTACTTTAAACATTTTGAATATGTTGTTTTCTACCTGTGCTGTATACCTGTTATTTTTTATATCTGCAAATATTCTCACAGAATTGCCACCCTCATAATTTGTTGTTATAACTTCTTTACTATTTGGGTGGCTATATCCAATGTTTAGGTCTTGAAGGTTTATATCTTAGGCTATACATTAGTTTATATTTTTATTTATGCTGAGAAAAGGGGGGGGGGTTGTTCCAAGGTCTGATCTTTTGGGAGAGATCACCCAGTGGTACACTGTACACACATTTTTTTCCCTTATTATAGAGATTATCCTCCCTCATGGACTGAGCATTAAAATGTTAATTATGGGATAAAATTCACATGTATATCATAAATAGTTGCTCCATTTTGTTAAGATAGATCTGTTCAGGCTTTTACCAAGGCCCCCAAATTATAAGATAAAAGACAGTGATTTGCTACAGCATTTACTGGATGTTTGTCACTATTATTGTACGCTGGGATTAAAGATGAGTGAAATCTAGAGTTTTTGCTTCAGAGAACTGCATTAAAATCAACAGGAAAGGTTTAATTAAGGTCGTTTTTCTGGGAGTAATAGGCTCAAATAGATGACCTTTAACTATCTTAGAACATTTTGAAAAAATAGTGAGGTTGGAGTAATTTTTTTTGGTCTTTTTTTAGATGCATGATTTTATTGTTATACTGGGGTCACATATTTGAATAATATATATGGTAAATTGGCCTATTTGTCACATCAGTAGGTGTTGGGTTCTCTGATATGCAATTTGACTGGATGGATAAGGTTAAAGTGAAAGTGGGGTGAAGTGTGTCATTATTTTTATGCATTGATAGGCACTATCACTTTAAGTTGTTTTTTTTTGTGATAGTATGGTAAAAGCTACAAATATCACTAAGGTGGTCTTTCAAGTCAGTTTTATGAAAAAAATGGTTGATGTTTGGGTTTTAAATGAGCTTTAGAAAGATACACAAATTCAGGTTTCTGGAATATTGTTTTTTTTTTTTTTTAGTAATAGGTTTTAAATCAGTGGTTGTCAATTTCAATGTTAGTAACATTGAATAGTTAATTGTTTTGTAGCCCTTGTAAGAATGCCCTTGGATTTGGAATTGACTTTATATTTACTTGACATTTGGTGGGTTTGTTGCTCCTGGTATGCTACCACTCTTACCCCAATGCCAAGTTTGAGGGGATGTCCGGATCTTGGATCCGATAGCAGGCTGGACCTGTAGGTGGGCTGTATATGATATGATATATGATTTTGTCATTATAAATGGTGAGTGTCACACTATATTTATATATATTGTAGATATTGATAGTCATATAATGATATAGGTCCCAATGTGTCCTGAAGAAGCGGACATGATCTGTGAAACACATTGAGCAACATTGAGGACCCCAACAATTTGTGAATCTCATTTGAGATGACTATGGCTTTATGTATTCTTTAATGATATATATGTTTGTTGATGTATAAATATGTTTGTTGTATTTATTAAAATATATTATGGTTTGTTCGTTGAAGCCTTAAAAGTCCCTGTACTCATCAGTTTGCCAAAATTGTTTTATTGATTGATTAATATTGGGATGGCGGCTTCCCTATATATGAGCTAGCCAGCTGCTGAACACCATTTTGTGTTGTTGACCATTAACTATCTATTAATAAGCCAAAAAAATAGCTGGGAACATAATGTTAGATAATGTAAGGAATTCTAACCTAACACTTCTAATACTAACACTTCTGTAAACTCTAACACTTTATTGACACAGTATTGTGTGGAAGCAGTAAGCCTTTTCAGATTAGAGGCAGAGGGTTAAGTAGTAGGAAGGAGCGAAAGATTAAAACTTGAGTGGGCTGCTGGTAATTTATCCAGAAAGTTATCATAGGAAGAAAGGTGCTGGATGTGATCAGGGCCAGGATTTAAAAGGGGTCAGAACTTTTTAATGATGTACATTCCAAGCAGTCATCATACAAATCCAGAGAGAGTAGCAATGGTACCAACTGACTAAAAAGTAGAGGAACCAGCTGTTATCCAGATCACAAGTTGATCTCCTGCATGGAGGCAGCTCGATAGGAATCCTTTCCTTTTTTCTTTTGCTAGAGAGGTACTACTTATGGTTTATGCCTGGGAAAAGAAGTGGAATTTTATTCAAGCCTTTCTGGCTGTCAGACATCAAATACCCCCTTCTCATAATCCACAGTTGTTAATTGATTTATTTATATGATTTTCTTTGGTCTTTGTTCCTTTTAGTTGTTTTGTATTTAAATAAAGGCCCCTCACACAGTCCATATTTTATTGTGACTCTCTAAAAAAAAAAAGGACATCAAAAAGAAAGGTAGGGTTCGTAAAATGTTTTCTTATAAACCTTTTTAGCTACACAATTTTTCAAGCTCTAATCTTGGAGCCCAAATTGTTTATTAATAATTTGGTTGAGGAAACAACCCATTTTGAGATATATTGCCAACAAAGGGGTTAAGAAAGTCTGATTTTCACTATACATGAATGTGAATTAGCCTACTGTACTGTCAGATGCGTGATATGGAATAAGTTTGTAACCATGCAAGCATGAAAAGGCAGCAGATACAAGTCTTCAGCCCTTGCAAGTTTGACATTACATAGCAGAAGAAGGAATTAAATTAGAGTGAGAGGTTAGAAATCTGACAGGAACCTGATCTGTAGCCACTAATTATAAAGTCTCCTTCTCACCAAGTTGACATTAATGTTAGGCCAAATTAAATGTTGGCTAATTAGCTATCATGCACAGGACTTCAAAGCAGATATGTCTACACATTATTTAGCATAGCTAGCAAAATTAAAAAACATACAGTCCCAGTTTGAGGAACATGCTATTAAATGTGTCACATTTCTAGTTGCCCCCCTCCGTCTTACTGTTTCAGCGCCTTGCAGGCTGAAAGAGCAGTGCACAAGGGGATGCAACATTTGCTTAGCGCTATGTTTAACTAAATTATATACAGCACTCTATGAGTTTCATGATAAACTGACAATTACAAATGTAAAACATGTAATTTGTAAACTTTCAAAATTACAAACCATATTATTTAATAAAATACTACAAAGTGTGGAAAGCATTTCAATAATAATACTTTTTCTAGTTGCCAGCAATTTCCTAAATAAAAGTTGCAATTTGCTATAAATTTCTTCACAGGCTTGCAACTTGCACATTGACGGTCTCATTCATGACTTTTTTACTAGTTATACCTATAGTTAGTAATACTTATATAATTTCACTGATACTAAAAAACTAAATTTACTTTATACCCATTCAGAGAAATTTCCGCTTTCAAAGAATAATTCCTGCTTCCCAATTTCACAGCTTTCCCCAGGAGTCAGCACTGAGCTTTAAGTCAAACTACAGACATTCTCCGCAATATGGGCATCATTTTTGTGAGATATTTTTAAATACATGGAATTAAAACTCATCAGATAATTATAATCAGGGCACAGCATCTTTACAAAGGTGCAGTCAAGTCTTAAAATATCCTAATGATGGAAAAAAGAAAAGATTTATAATAAAATGTAATATGAACTGTGCTGTGTATATAGCTCATCTTGAAGAGATTCACTGGCTTAATATTTATTTTTTTTATTTCCAAAACAGGCAATTACAGCATATAAGCACAATTTATACAAAATTAGATTTATTGAATAAAATCGAATTAAAACTTGATGTCTATTAGTACTTTGAAGAATCCAATTTAGGCGAAACGCGTCAGTACATGACATCCACTTCATCTTTTACTTCTTTGCACCCACCTCAATAAATTAGGAGTATATGTCTAGCTCCCCTCCCAAAAAAAACCCATAGCAGGTTGCTAAGGGGGTACTATTGAGTTTAGGAAATATATATACCAATTGTGATGTAACAATGTGTATGTTTTGTCTTTATTTGATGTTTAATACACTTATGCATTTAAAATACCCTACTTTCTTTTATTCCTAATTTGTTAAAAATGTGGGGAAGATTACCAGCACAGTGATGGAAATAAATGATGAAAAGGTAAGAAAAGTAGAATTTTTGATAAAAAGAAATTCTGTATAACACATAGTGGTTTAGTGTCCTCTGTGTTGTAATATAGGGGGGCACAGGTTTCACATTCCATAGTCCTCACATGTTCCTCATATTATTGGACATGAATGCACAAGCTGCAAAACCAGAATTTACTTACAGAATGTGCTGCAAGAAATGCTTGTGTGTCTTCAGGTCACAAAGAAATGCGCTATGCAAGATTAGGAAGTTTACAGGTTTGTAACAAAACAGCCAGATGATCATACTATAGATTTAGTATATATATAAGTATTTGAAAATTAATTTGCCTTTTTTATTTTTCAAAGTAATATCATAATTGGCCATACAGCTAACACCCATTTTGTTTTTTCTACATTTTACATTTCCATTTTTTGTCTATATGTACAAACCAGTTTCCTAGGCTCCTATATTAGCATAGTGATCATTCTTTTCATTTAGCTTTAATGTTCAATTACATGATCACTTAGGTTTGTTTTGTTAAATAATAAAACATGTCAATAAATACTGTAATCTGGCAACTGATACAGTGGTACCATTTAGTGTTATTTAAGTTCTACACATTGCACTGATTTGCTGAATAGCCCGCAAATGCTTTCTTCCTTACTGCTCCACTGTAAGCAATTTAGCAAAACTTTTATTATTGTAGATGATGGTCTGAAAATGTATCTGCAATCTAGAGTGTCCTGCCAGCCCATTAGGGTCATCAGTACTGCAAAAAATACAAAGATGATTGGTCTGAACTTTCATTGGATCTGTAATTATATAACTAAAATGAAGGGTAAAAACAGAAAATTTCTATTTTTTCTACTCCCGCAAATTAGCAATACGATATGTTGACAGGCCAATCCCTGAGGCCTGCTAAACACTTGTGATGAAAAATTTTTCAGTGGACTTGAAAGTTAATTGCCTTGATTGCTCACAATCATCCAAAAGACAGGATTTGGAACCGCAAAGGTTAACCCTTTAAAGAAAATATGGTGGATCACGTTAATTGTTATTTTAAAGCAGTAACTAAATTAGCAATAGACATCTTCCTGTTTTTTTTTTGGTTTATTTTTTAATAGGTATGTTATACTTGTAATTTACTATGATCCTGTAGCACTGTTTTTTAAAATAATGTTTCAAAAACTCAGAATTGCATTCAATATTTGGCATCTTAAACCTTTACAGCCTTTTTTCAGCTTTTTACCATTTGAGTGACCCATGCCACTAAAACCAGTAAGTAAAATTTAATGTAAGCTTCAGCATGGTAATTTAGTTTGATAGTTGTTTTGCAATCTTTTTAAATCTGCAGCCTTCATTAAAATACTACCTGGTTATTTTGCCTTAAATTCCTCGCATTTTTTCACGATGCTTTCCAACAAAATTTATTGCACGATGCATGAATGAGTGCTGTACATACAGCACCATTCTGCTCTATGCAGCGGCGAGGGGGAGAGCGACGGAGCGGCACCCTGCTGCACGCTTGCCCTCTTCAATTGCATTACGATTGTTCTTCGTTCATCGTCCGTGGATCCACCAGGGCGGTCGTTCGGACGATGAACAACGCACGCTGTACGCACTTAAGATTCTCACCCGATGTGAGCCCTGAGACGATTATTGGACAAGAATCATTGGAAGTGTGCACATAGCTTAAGTTCTAAGAACTGTGGAGGGATTTGAAAGCAAAGCACAGGAGCTTGAATTTGATTCTAAGGTGAAATGGAAGCCAATAAGGAGAACTACAAAGAGATGCTGCAGAGCAGGAGTGGTGGGAAGGATGGAAAAGTCTGACTGCAACATTCATAATAGATTGTAGAGGAGAGAGTCTGGTTAGTAGAAAACCACAGAGGAAGATGTTACAGTAGTCCAGACGAGAGATGATAAGAGCATGTATGTCTCATGTATGCATGAGTTAGGTGGTCTCTGGGGACAGGTAGGGATGGATTTTGGAGATGTTGTGTAGGTGAAAGAGACATGACCTGGAAAAGTTCTGAATGTGGGGGGTAAATGAGAGGTCAACATTTTTAGTGTCTACACTCTGATCAGGTGAAGCCTTCATACATTGCTATTTGCCCGTCACTCTAATAGGATGCTTCATTTTACCAGTACTGCTTAATACTTAATGGGTCTCTTCACACTTTCAGAATTTGTTTGGCGATGTTGGTTGAGCCTCTTGCCCCAGAAATCATAATGTTTCACCAATGTTCCTGACAGAAGAACAGTGTCCAAATATTATAAATTGCTGTGTTACTATTCGGAAGGAATTTGTGGTAGATTCTAGGAGCAGACTTCACTGCAAGGAATGCCAGAATTTTGCCTATTCAAAATGGTCATGTTTTTGGTCATATGGGTATATGTAGGTATTTTATAGGTACCTGCAACTTATATTTGCTATAATGTTTATTTGTCATTTAATCTTCTTCACTTAATATGTTTTTATCTTCTTTTAACCTCCCTGAATAATAAGTATTTTTAAATGTCACAGCGGTGCATTTAAAAATACTTATTATTTTAAATTTTCCACCTGGTCCCGCCCCTCAGCCACAAGCTTACACTGCCCGGCTGCCATCTGTATCCCCTGACTTTGCGTCCCCAAAGTTCACTAGCCGCGGGCGCATATGCCGGCTGGGCATTGCCAGGGGAAGCAAATGGCTGGAAGTTGCACTAGGCATCGCTGGAGGACGCCATGGGCACCACTGGGGGATGCCGCGGCCATATGGGGGCCAGTTAAGACTTAGAAACTCCCTTGCAATTTTACCCCAAGTGTGGCTCAAGGTTACCACTTTTGGTTCTGAAAATAAACCCTGAGCCACACATTTAGAAATACCGCCAGGGAAGTTAAACTATCCACCTATTGCTATAATCAAAGGTATGCTTCACTAGAACTTCTTTAGATTGATATTGAACTTTTATGGATGATCTTCTAATTTCTATAGAGAATCTCATTTAAAGGCTAGAGATCCATACAAAAATATAAAGAAGGTCTCCTTCACCACTTTATTGTAGCAGGACAGAGAATAATTGCTACACACTGGGGCACTACCACAATCCCCACTATCGCTGAATCAACGTGGGAAATTAACAAGACTGAAGCAATGGAATCTCAAATATTGTAGGAAATGCATGACTCCAAGGATAATATGTTGTGGGACTCTGGGACTTAACAATACTCCAGAAATTCAAACTTACCTGAGCTGATATAGATTAGAGATATTGAACACAACTGTACCTGAGTATGTGGACATTGTATTCACTTTTTGAACCAAATGAACCAAATGGCTGTATATTTAATATTCTGTATCCCTCCTCCATATTCCTCAATGTTGCCCCATTTTTTTGTTCCCTTCTCTATCCCCTCTTCATGTTTCTTTGTTTAAATATTTTCCATGTCATATGGTAATGTAATAACTTTGTTTGTATTTCAATAAAACCCTAATAAATATAAAGGCTAGAGATCATAACCAAAATCAAATACTATTTTAGTAATTAGCAGCTTTACTTATTAATCTAGAAATCTAGTTAGGGGGATACAAAAAATCTTTCTGTACAAGTCATTCAATACCAAGACATTCTAATTCCCAAGGATCACACAATGCTCCACAAGTGAAGGTTTCCCTTATATTAAATATCTCCAAAATTCTCTAATTTCCTAGAAACCTTATATATATTGCATATACAAACCTTCAAAAGACTTCTATATTCCCTAAAGTTTTACATATTATAGAATCTCTACCAATAAACATGTGTTTGACTGTCTTCTAAACTTCTAGATTGAATTAACTCACATGAAAGTCAACTCCAATATCAGTATATTTCATCTAGTAAACGAGAATATTAGAAGATGCCCTTTCATATAAGCACATGCATCCAATCAACAGTCTCCTTTCACACCTCCCTAATTTTACCAGTGCTCCAACTGGTACTAATACACTGACATTTTCAGGCCTAGTTCACATAGATAGTTAGGATCAAAGTAGATACTATGTCCTAATTGCTGGTAATCATTGCCCTGGGGCAGATGCATCTACCTGCATTTGGCTTCTGACTTTCCATAGAGAGAGAATTGGACAACTGACGATGGCACACCGACTGCTCAACAAGACTACTTCAATGTATGTTCATTTTTGAGCACATCTTCATCAGTAGCCGGGTGAGGACTGTTCATGTGAACTTTTTGAATTACCAAACAATATACATTTACTACGCGGTGAAACTGTAATGCATATTTGGGTTCAAGTAAACCAACCAAGACATTTAACTCTTATGTTAGTAAGATTAATTCCACCTTCTTTGGTAGCGTTTACTGTTGGTGTGACATTCTTATTCAGATCTTTTCCCTAGACTTTATTTGAAAAGCCCAATTTTTTTCAGGCCTGAAAGCAGTCTCCCCTAGAACCACTGCATTCCTTTAGCAAGAAAAACTTTTTTCTGATTAAATCAGAAGGTTTGTCAGTTGTAGTTCATGGACCTTGTCATGTACCTTTTACCAGAAGAAAGGATGATAAAGTTTTAAATTGTGAAAGTGTGTTGTACTCATATCATTATCATATCATCATATCATTTCATAAAGCAAGCTAAATAATATTGATTATTTTAGGGAGTCCATATCATTTTACAGAGTAGCAGTCAAATTCTTCTTCTCATAAGTTATCAATTGTTAATTCGAACAGATATTGAAGTAACCCATAATGAAACTAGCACATCCCCTATTTGAAATACCAAAATGTAAAAAAAAATGTTTGAGGGATTTTGAGACTTTTAAGGCACAAGGAATTATATATACTTTTTACAGTTTTTCAAATAATTCATGCCATTTGGTCAACATTTTCATTTGTTAAAAACAAATGTATTAAAGTTGTTTTTAATGTTGACCAAATAGCATGAATTATTTGAAAAACTGTGAAAAGTATATATAATTCCTTGTGCCTTAATTGTCCCAAAATCCCTCATACATTTTTTGACATTTAGGTATCTATTGTTAAATCAATTATTGTATTTATAAAAGAGACTCTTACCAACTATGGTCACCAATAATGCAGTACTGAGACGTATTATAGGCTCAATTTACAAAGCTTTGACACCACAATAAGAATTTATAATTTCTTGATGTGACTGCATTTTCAAATGTCTTTGTAGACTTTAAAAAAAACAGTCACTTTCCTATATAAAGATCCCTATTTTCGTGCACTAGACTATGTGATTTGAGGATTTTGTGTGATGCATTCTCGTCAGCCCACAAGGAAGTGATCTTACTAATAAAAGAAGGTTGGTTGAGCTTGCTTTCCAGAACACCTAATTTGTGTAGTGTTTAAACTAAAATTAATGATAATCCATAATAATTGTCTATTTGTTGTATTTATGTGTTTCATTATTTTGTTACTTTATAATAAAGCTTGAGATTAGGAAATTCCAAAAACTGTTGCTACACTTATAGTGGACCAATACTCCACTATAAGTATCCAATAAAATATCTAATCTGTACATATGCAATACTTAATAATGTAAAGTAATTGGCATTTTTTGTTGTAATTTGTCAGCATGTGCCCATAAATCATTATTTATGTTGTGGATCTTCCCCTCAACATGCCGCAGTGGCTCATAACATTCTTTAAAGAGAATTTCTTATGGGAATCCCTGGATCACTGCATATGTGACATATGGCATCTCAAACATCCATTCTTTAATTTAGCATGTGTACAAGCAGTTGACAGCTGTAGGCATGGACAGAGAGATTTTACATTTCCGGATAGCTGTGCCCATGCACTAGATTTTTAGAGACGGGCATTACAGGGGAATGCACACTCCACTGGTATGTGAAACTATTCACCAACAGTAAATATGTCAACAAGAAAAGCCAAAAGTGATAAAATATAAAAGTAAAGTTTGTGACGATACAGTGTAAAAAAACTTAAAAATGCAAATAGTACAAATTCACTTTGAACATGTAACTTTTATTTTGCAACATGAAGCATTTTTATTCTTGCAATTAGGCCAAATGAATTCAGATACAGACTACTTTTCAATGCTATTTCATTTAAATGACAGTTTAACCTAATAATCCAATGCAACTGTATTGTAGCATTCAGTGGATTAAAAAGTCCTCATGTACAGTTTTGTGTGTGTTTTAATTATTGGAAAAGATGTAAATGGGTCCATAACATTTCAAAAGGCTCTGCAATCTCCACTGCATGTAGAAAATAACTTATTACCATGATAATATGGATGTCTATGGCTTTTATGTGTATTTACACACGTGCTTTAATGTTAATATATTCAATTCACGGTGTCCCTGAAGTCAGATATATTTGGAGTAGGCCGAGCAAATATTTGTAGAAGAAAAATACTTTTTTAATTTACCCCCATGTTGACATCTGCAAAGTCAAATATACATTCAGGTTACTATAATGATCTTTGAAGATTTAAATAAAAACACATGCAGGCTGTGACATTAAAACTACAGAATGTATAATGTTAAGGTTGATTTATTAAAAGGTGTAGCAGCTATTCACATAACAAAAAAAATGTTCTCTTTGAAAATAATGGTAAATAAGGTGAGCTTAAGTTCATTTCATGTTAAAGGGAAATTAACAAACATGAGCAGACATGGACATGATTGGCTGAATGAAGAAAACATGGCTATATTTTATTTACTATATTGTGAACATTCTCTTTGCAAAGCAAACATTCTCTCACTGCGTTATTTCAATATTCTTTGTCATCAGATTATCCATTTTTTCCATTTATTTAATCAGACATTAAGCAAAGAGTGATTACTGATAACAACCAAAAAACTTTTTTTTTCAAAATTTTGTTTTTAAACTGATTAAAGCTAAATATAATTGGTTGTTATGGTTAACTGCACATCAGTTATCTTAGCACATCTTTATGAAATAAACTGTTTCCTGTTTTTTGAACTTATAGCTTTTAAAGTGAAACTCCAGAGGAAACAAAAGTTAACTATTGCAGTGGGGTCTCCCTTCATAATGCAACAGTTAACTGCTTGTTTTGTCTAGGAGTAGAGGAACAGGCAAAACCAATATATATATTTCTCATTCCAGTATGCTTTCAATCAATTGTACAACTGGTTACTGAAGCCAGCCTGTAGCCTGTAGCAGGACCAGTCCTGGTGATGACATCATGGGCCTTGTCAGTATCTGGGGTCATCAGAAAGTTGGAAAAGTGGTGTAAAGAATAAGATAAGAGGGATTTACCTTCAGAGAGCTTTCCCTATTTACTGGGGCGGCGGAAGTATTAATGCCAGCCGCAGTAAACAGGGGAGCAACTGCAACGGGTCGGCCAGTATTTCCTAACACCCCCTTCCTCTCCGAAGCCGCGGGTTGCCGGCCAGCATTGGGCCGGATCGGGCAGGGGGTGTTAGGCCGGAACGAACCCCTGCTGCCGATCCCCTGCTCTAGAAGTTGCTAGGGGTTCATTCAGATATGAGAAGTTTGTGTCTCTGGTGACACCAATTTTCTTTCTATCTGTAAGGGTGGCATTCATCCTACTGGCCAGAAATGTAAGAAACATTCTTTCTGCTGAACACTGTGCTAATATTCTGTGAAATGTGTATGTAGTAATTTTAGCAGGGGTTCCCTGAACACCTGAAAGTTGTTTTGAGGAATACCCCATGTTAAAAAATCAAGAAATTGGCCAAACCTTCTTAAGTTTGTCTTCCTTATTGAATTCAATGCAATGCTGACTAATCGTCATAACTTTTGTCAACAATTGGTGAACAACTTCCAGTTTCACTCATTTCCAATCATAAATTGAATACCATTACCTGAAAATTAGAGTTAAATGTGCACGCTGGAAGTAAAATAAAGGGTATTATTAGAAGAAATAGAAGTCATATTCAAAATGATCATACATGTTTTTTATTATTAAATAAAGTTAATAAATATACTCATTTCGGTGCTATTTTAAAAACTATATGCAGGAAATGTATTTATACAAAGTGTGCAAAGATTAATGCACTTTAATATACAATACCCTTGTTGAGCTTTTTTTAATTTTATGAAGGAAGAATTTATAATGCAAAAATTAGGCCTAGAATACCATACTAATGTCAATGGTAAAACACCAGGTTTAACCCAAAATAGGCATGTAGAAAATAAAAAATAAAAGTAAAAAAAAAATCCCAGTTAGTGCATCAAAGTCCTAAAGAAAAATAAACATGACACCAAGGGTATTATTTATAAAGAAGGGAATCATGCAGCTCAAATGTTCCCTGGTGGAATTTCAGTAGAGAATGTTAGATTCCTTCTGTCTTTCTTCCATCCAGGTTTTCACTGTCCTGTAGACAGTTTGCATCAACAATCTATCAGACATTTTCTACCATCTGAATATATATTTCTGCAGCTCCTGATAGTTACTACTGACCTTCTTCTTGCTTCTCTGAGCAATTACACATTACGTGTTGGTAGAAGCACACCAAAAATGAGCAGATTAAAACAATAAAAAAATAAAACATTTTAAACATATATTCAACTTGTTGACAAGGGTGGTTTTGAACAAGTTTTTTCAGTGGATATAGGTTAGTTGCAGAATATCTAAAGCATCAGTATTAAAATCAGCTCGTTTTAATCTTTTAATTAATGATCTGGTAGATAGAATAAAAAATAATATTACCATTGATATTTTTCCAGTTGACACCAAAGCATATAGAATTCTTAAAACTCAGCAGGATAGAAGTATTTTGCAGAAAGATTTCAGAAAATTTGCAACATGAAAAGTTAATTAGGCAAAATAATTGACAATGGCAGTGCCCCTAAGAATAACTAAAAATTAAATAGGCTATCCAAGGATCTCTGCATCATTAAAGTGCAATAAACACATTGCCTCTGTTTACTTTGTCCTTTTTTCGCTGCCTGTGCTGGAAGGAGATGTGTTATTTTGTTTTTTTAGTTTTGGGAAAATGACATGGGAGTCAATCAAGGGCAGTCCATACCATAAATAATAATGATGTCTTCTTTGCACACTCACCAAGATGAAGACAAAGTTTTCCTAGACAGAATATTATTCTCTACACCCTGGCCTGCCTCTGACTGAACACATGATTTCTGAAATAGGAACCAAACTTCATAGACGCTGTGCCAGGCTTGAGAAAACCGGCCAGTGAATAGCACCATTTAAACATAAGACGGGTACTGTTCCTTCCTATAAATAGTGCAGAAGGGCAGATGGGTGGCCAAAGTTTTTGGATTACAGAAGAACTTAACAATTACTGTTACATATTCAGTTAGTTTACAAATCTACATATGCACACAGTCCCAGTTTTCTCCTATTCTTTCTTTTCAAGCACAACAATAAGAAGGTCTCCTAGATGCTGACAAACTCTAAGGCTGTTCTTCAAGACAGGCAGCTGCTGCAGAACTGGTTAGAATAAAAATAGGCAAAAAAACAAGAATAATCAAGCCAGGCAGTGGAAGAGGTAATATTAAGGTGGGGTTTGATTTTTAAGGGGACATTAATTTCTTTGAATTGTTCCTAAATGTTAATAAAAGTTTATAACATATTTTAATCCAGAATTACACAATTTAAAATAAATACCAAAGGTAATAATATTTTATCATTTTTAAAAGTAATCATTATTTATTATACAGTCAAACATTAGGACACAGTCTTTTGTGATCCATTAGCATTCAATCCTAGATCAAGGGCTCACCAATGCCACACTCCAAGCTCTAAATTGCCAGGCAGACCAAACACTGCATGTTTGCTGAGCAGACAAGTGGCAGGCACCAGTAAAACCCCTCATCAGTCAACACTTCCTGCCCAAAAAGTCTGAGCAACCTAGATTATTCTCCTGAGACTTACCCGCGCCTTCTGTCCCTAAAAGAGACACAAACAAAAAACACCTCTCCAGTACCAATCCCTGGAGGCCTGTACAATACACACAAAGAATACAAACAAAAAAACACAACTACAAAGAACAAAAAAATAAAAAAGAATAATTGGTAATTTAACCAGCAGTTTACCAAGTGAAATGATAGTTTCCAATCTGCTAACAACAAAATCAATAATTTTGTTGTGAAATTACAAAAACTGTAGTTTCCGCCAGTTCGATAATTTACTTGTAAGCTCTTAACTGTTCACAATATCTCTTAGTTAAGTTACTACTGATGTCTGAATGCTTCTGAAATAAAGAAAACAATGGGATACATTAGGCCAAAGGATACTGCAGGTTTTCCCTAATACTCTTGATATTGACATATGTTGGAATGGTTGGGAGCTATTCTACTGTGGGCCAGTATGGATGGTATTTTCTAACTGGTCACTTGTCACACAAGTTCACGATTGTTTACCCATTTCAATTTTGCATCTTCCATTTGCAATTATAGTACGTACTTCTATAAAATTGTGATTTTTTTTTCATTTACACTTATCATCATTCTTGCAAAGCCCCCTTAAAAGTTAAAAGTACACAAAATTACTGTGCACTGTTTTGCTTTTTCACACTTTGCACAGTCACCTAAAAAGGAATAAAAGTAATAATATTTAACTGGTTCTTGTGACAACTATCAACGGTTGGAAAAAAATGGATTTCAGTGGATAACACTGGTAACACTTTGAATAGTGCTCTGTTCTCGGTTTGTGGGTTCTCTGTGCATTTGTATTACATAATAGGTCAGGTTGAAAAAAGACCATCAAGTTCAACATCAGATGTACAGCTGGACAAAGCTGGTGGGTTTCAGAAGGAAGTGTGGATGTAAGCGGATCCCCTGACAGCAGCATTCATTTGTATACCTAATGCAAATACTTTAGATGGAAGTTTGGACACTAAAAGAGATGAAATATATGAACACAGGTAAATAAAGGTTCAAATTACAATAACTTTGAATGTAAAAATTTTAAGAATATAGACACATGGGAATTTCTAAAAAGTTGGAGGGTAAAAAAGATTACATAGTGACATAAGAAAGGTGGCTGGAAAAATAAATCAAAATGTTCCCACATGCACAAATAAATGTGGGGGCACTCATCAAAACAGAAAAGGATATACCAGCTTGGTCAATTTATAAATGATACGCATTTCTTTGCATAGTAGATCCAATTAGTGCGACTCCATTGTAAAAAAAAAATAAATAAAAAGACCTAATAAATAAAGAAGAAATAATAGGAGATTGATGTTCACTCATGAAAAAAGAACACTGTAAGTATTATTAAGTGATGAAGATTTAAACTTTTCGTTAACATGATTTGTGTAGCTATAGAAAATATAGGAAGAAGACTGTACAATAGTAATTTATTGGTTTGGTGAAGGAAGATAAAATTCTCTATTTATAAAACAAGCAATCAGAATCTTTAAGGTCCATGTGTTTGAATGACATTAATTGATTTTCCCCAGGGAATGTCATATTCCCTGTTTTATATATAGAGCCATAAATGTAGTTGAACAAATAAAGAAATCATTAAAAATATTATACAATAAGTATATGAATATATGAAGTTGCAATGGACAAACTAAAACTTGAGGTGTTGAATGATATATTTTTCTTTTTTTCTTTTCCTATTGTAAGAAAATAGTTGAAACCTGTATCAGGTTTTTCTACGGTATTCCCTCACCTCTTGGTCTAGTGACATCTGTAAAATTTTGATGTGATTGCTTTTCACTTTTTATCCCTGGGACAATTATCATTCATCAAACTTGAGAGTCTGAATCTCTCCAGCGAGGCCACTGTCAGAGATAAAACCTTGGGGGGATCCCTACTGGTTGGCTTGCATATTGAAGATTGGTACTTGAATCACTCAGGTTCACTAATAAAAAAGGTTTGCTATTTGCTAGCAAATGTTTTGAATTCTGGACCAGATCCATTCAAGGTTTGCTGGATTACCCAGCTTCACTGATGAAAGTTTATCCTCTCCAACCTTGGAGAGCCTTAATAAATCATGCCCAAAGTACCAAGACAAGTAAACAATATAAAAGGAATTAAATCCCTTTGAAAATATGTTCATATAAGATTAGATGCTGATTGTTCAACTGGAAAAGTAATGTATTGTTTGAAAATACATTTTATGTATGAAAAACAAAAAGTACATAAATAGTAAGAAAGAAAATTTTTAAACATCAATATGATATATTAAAACTTTAATTTGAGTTTTTGAGAAATATTGGATCTTGTCTGGCATTTACATTTAGGGAAAAATAAATTTAAAATCCCAATGGCTAAGATTGAAACCCAAAGTTTAAATGTTAGTAAAACAAACATTTTAGGTTTAAATGAGAATTGGACTGCAGTGCTTGTTTATTAACAAGACATTGATACCCTTTACTGCCCTTTTATAACAAAAGGGGGAAGAAAAGCAGAACAGAGTAAGTTACACACCTGTAGAACACTGTGACATAGGCAATAGGTTATGTGGTTATATATATTCAATTAGGTATTTGGTCCCTATCAAGATAATCTGCACTCAGATCAGGTACTGTAGATATTTAGATATTCTGAACAAGTAGTTAAAGCTTTTTAATACCAATTTCAATGCATGCAGTTTGGTCCATGCTTTCTGAAACAACAGAATTAGATCAATTACCTAGAGCTCAATTTACCTATAGCCCTATTTCCTAATTAATGTGGAAACTAGCCAGGGTTACCTTCTCTCTCCACTCCTTTTTCCCCAGTCATTGAGCCCTTAGCTAATGCCATTAAGGAGAACCCCAATAATAAAAGTATCAGGTGTGGAAAAGCTGAAAACAAACATGCGCTTTTGGAAGATGATATGCTTCTATATGTTTCCTCCCCATTAATATCTCTACCCAAACTATTTATACTACTTCTTTGTTTAGTTCTGTCTTGGGTTTACACGTTAATGGTGATCAAGCTTTAAATATTACCTTGCCTCCTGACCTGCTCTCTATTTGATGGTCAAATGTTGCATTTTCATGGAAATTCTTCCTTTTTTACCTCTGTATCTGTAACCTTTTTGTGTGTTTTTCAGAAGTTTTGGAATTTTAGCCTTTTCCCAATCATTTTTGGTGGGTTCAAATTGGTTAAGCAGCAGGTTTTGAGATTTTTTTACCATTCATAACCACTAGAAACAAATGGTGGTAGAAAGCATCAGCAATGTTTGTGTTTCTTGGATGCTACATGCATCGTCCAGGAGCAGTTTGCTGCACCTGTCACAATTACTGATTTGAAATAAGTGTTGTGCTAGTGTTTTTAAACATCTGCATGTGGTTTGTACAAGTAGTTTTAATTCAAGAATTAGGAGTGAAAAATGAACTACTTGCAGGTGCCAGCACATGATTTAGCAAGAATATTTGAATATATGAGGAATATTCGTTGTGATACAGATTAAAACCCAAATATCAGTTCAGCCACCCCCTTTTCCCCTCACATCTAATCAATAATTTTTTTACTTACTTTTTCTGATATCTTCAAGCAAGTCCATGACATGAAGGATTCTCTTTCTCTTTTGATCTTGATGGGCAGTCCTTCAGAGAGTGGTGATGAGCGGTGAAGTTTTTGGAGAACTCCAGAGCTCAGATAACCCCTAAGAATTTATAGGCCCAAAATGTTAGGACATGCCTATCTGGCCTGCAATCCTGTGTTGTGCGCCATTGCAGTAACAAACACTGTTTATTATATCCAGTGATGTCACTTGCAGCGGCAAGAAGAAATAGCAGCCCCTGCTTCCCTTTAGCTGTACAGCTTGAGATGTACTTTGTTAGCATCCCCAGCACACACTCTGTGTACAGCTGAAGGGGGTTTTAGGTGCAGAATAGTTAGGCGCTGACTCAATCCTGCGCTGTCTTTGGCTGTCAGGGCTTTATAGCCTTTCTGCTTACAGTCCCCATTGCTTGTTGTAGTGTTAAGCTAGAGTGACATGCTGCTGTGTAATTTCATAACATATACTGTTGCTGTTTTCTGTTTCTGACCATGAGAGTGTATGCTGCCTGCACTGACCTTTTGTCTGTGAGCCAACTCTGCATTTGTCTTGCCCTTGAATACCTTGTCTGGTGGACTGATTACCTGTGAATGACCTGGCTGTGTATTCTGGACTTGTCTCTGCTGGAATCTTGGTACTGCATTATCTGTGGGCTCCTAGCCCTCTGTCAGTCCTACACTAAACATCATTCCTTACGCACAGTCCTAGGGGGCAACTGTCTGCTGGGATGGCACAACTAGCCTCCCAGGGCCAAGTGGAGTCTCGCTATAGCAGAATGCAACGTTAAATTGGGGGACTGGTGTCTTGGACCTTTGTAAATTTGTAATACATTTTATTTATTATTTTTAATTCTTCTATTGACCTACAAATATTAAAGATGTATTGAAATATGTGCTATTACAGAAAAACAATTTCTCAAAGTTAATAGGAAACTTGTGTTATCAGAGGTAAGGACTGACAGCAAAAGCATTGAGAAGCATTGCATCTTATTCACTTTTTAGTTTTTGTGTCACAGTATTTGTCAAATCCAAATGCATATGCATGTATGTTTTCACAAATAATACAAGACTGCCTGCTGCTTTATTTGCTACATTTATACAATATTCTAACATACACTATAAGCCCAGAATGACGATGGAGGGAACAGTATAAAATTATTTTGGTTGTAAAGGACTGAAAGATATTGTTAAAATTAACATATTTCAAGGACCTGAAAAAAGGTTAATCATCCACCTCTAGTATTCAATTTTCATAGACAGTGGTGTGATGTGCTTCATTAAAATCATCTGTATGTTGGGTTTATAGAAATACTATTTTCCACAAAATATGTGACAGTGTCCTAAATGTTCCCTGTTTTTTTTCAATTATCTATTTTTACTGCAGAAGTTTTGTTATAAGTAATAAAGATTGCTGTGTTTTTACACTGAAGACATACATTCAATGTGATCAGTTTTTCCTATATATCAGTTTAACTCAAAATTTAAACAGATATACTATAACCTTTATATTGGTGTCACAAAATAAAAAAAATGCATTTTCCTTATGTTGTTTGACTAGTTGAATTTGTTCTGACCTCAATAGGAAACATATGGACTTCACTGCATAATTGAAATACTCATACCAGCAATTTTTCTTTGATTTTGCCAATGAACCTCTGTACAAAATAGCAAGCAATCATAATCACTGTCCATCACATTTGTAAGGTTCCTGAAAAGCCTTACATTCAAGGCATTAGATTTCACATAAGTGACTATTTTGCACTATTTAATTTTCCTTTTATTTTCGTACTGCAGGCATAGTATTCCCAGCCATATTTTCCATGTGAAGGAGACACTAACTGCTTGTACAAGAAAGATAGTCAATGAACTTAATTCCTGTAATACCTCTATAAATTGGACCTTGAATGGCTTTGGCACCATCAACAAACATACCAATACACTATTTTTTTCAGTGATATCTGCTCCAATGCTCTAAAATTTACACTTTCCCTCCATATATAGGCTGGGAATTCCTGTTGTGGATGTTGTGTAAAACAATGCCAAGCACACAGTAATTTTTATGTTGAAATTAAAATGAAATTCCATTAAGTTCACTCCTGATTAATGTCTCTGCTAACAGGGCAGGGATACTTAGAGTTATCTTTATATATCTTCTCCAGTTAAGCATAACATCTAATATGGAGGGTGCTTGGACATTAATGTGTGGATATGCCAGCAGTATTATAGACAGGTACACCCAAAAGATGAGGGATTGATTTTAGTATCTCTGCTAAGTGCAGGACGTGGAACATTTGCTGTTTTAGTTTAAAACATTTAAAGAATGATGGATTACAATTGATCCTAAATGTCTTGATAAAAGTCCTTTTTTTATTATACAACCATAAAAAGTGGAGATGCTTTCTATCTTAACCATTGAAAGTTATGTTAGTCCAGCAATGGAGTGAACATTGGGTTTGAGAAAATATTGATCAAAAGAAAGGGTCTAGATCAAAAGTCATTTAAATTGCATTCTTTGAAAAGTGTTTGGGTATAGTGGAATACGGTAGAGTTTGTGGCAGGGAGTTCTGCATAACAAAGACATCTCTGGCATCTTATCTGCCTCTCGAGTTCGATAGAGATAAATAATTTCTTTCAATATTCTTTGGCATGGTCATATACAGTACATCAATTATGGCATAATGTATTGTCTAAAATGTAAATGTTTAAATTGTATTAAAAAAAATAAAATAAGACATAATTTTAGATAGAGTTACCATTTTTACCACATGTATCATGCCAACCTAGGAAGTGGGTAAACGGATCCTATTTTAGGTATTCAAATTCATAATAAGTGTGGTTTATCAATATTAAGGCCAAGTTATTAAGAAAGATTATTTGCTCTCCAAAATCTGGGTTTGAAGGCAGAAAAGTTTAGTGAAGGTTAGAATGTTACAATACGAGTTAGCAGGTTTGATAATTATCTGTCAGCAAAGTGGGTTCATTATTTTTCTTTGTCCTTGCTCTAAATCTGACATTGCTTGGGCTGTTGCAGATTTTCAAGTTTTGAATTTTTTTATTATTTAATGGTTTACCATGAAATAAAAATAAGGATGTTAATAAAAAGCACAGCTAGTCCTATAGAAATGTGAAAGGTATTGGTGTCACCTTCCATTCTGCCTCTCAATTACCCCTGAAATTCAGAAAATTTCCAGGTCCTGTCATTTTAACCTGCGCAACATCTCCAAAATCTGCCCCTACCTGTCCCCAGAGACGACCAAACTCCTTGTACTTGCTTTTATCATCTCTCTTCTGTAATCCTCCTCTCTGGTATTCCACTATCTTGACTCTCTCCTCTACAATCTATTATGAAAACTGCAGCCAGACTCATCCATCCTTCCCACCACTCCTCTTCTGCTACATCTCTTTGCAGTTCTCTTCATTGGCTTCCATTTTACCTTAGAATCAAATTCAAGCTCCTGTGCTTCCCTCATGGTCTTCCCCATCCTATTCAGCTTGCTTCTACTTTCTGCCCAAAAAGAGCTCTCAAAACTCATCTTAAACCCTACCCATCTTCTTCTGTCTCCTAAAACCCTCACTACTCCTACCACTAGATATCTCCCCTCCTATTGTGTGAAACTCCCCCCACCTCCTAGACTGTAAGGTCTTCAGGGCAGGGTTCTCTCCTTCTGTGTCACTGTCTGTATCTGTCATTTGCAACCCCTATTTAATGTAAAGCATTGCATAATATGTTGGCGCTATAAAATTCCTGTCTAATAATAATAATAAGAAGAAGAACAATAATAAGGGTATGTGCAAGTAGCACATGTACAAGAGTCAGTACTTTGATTCCCAGTAGTATGAAAATTAAATGCATGGACTACTGGCAAGTTGGTGTTTGCCAGTACTGGGATGGGAATTGATGTGACCTCATAAAAGTGTGATATTCAAAGGATAATATGCTATATATTTCATGATGTAATGATGATAAGCTTAGGGATAAGGCGTTACCCAAGTTATAAAGAGGGGGTGGTATAAAATAGATGAGTACTGTTAAAAGAGAGCCTATTCTATTCTTTTCCTCAGGGCTAACTTTCTATGTAGGGTTCCATGCTTTGTCCCATGTACACAACTTGGTAGCAAAGTTGGGCTTTACCTCCTCAACTTAGATTGCCTCCCCTCCTTCCCCCAATGGCTGTTAATCCAACAAATAGGCAAATAATGATGAAGAATCACAAGAGAGGTGGAGAAACAACGGGTTTGTCAGCTTATAGCATCTCTTTAGTTTAATTTTGTTTTCCAAAATAAATACCTGCTAAATGGCTTCAAAAAGCTCCTCTGTGTTCACCTGCGCTAGGATAGCCTGCTCCTCATACTGCTGCTGGGGTTCAAGATGTGCTGAATATTGTAGTGAGTGGAAGTTGAGTCCTAGACATTTTTTTCCTAGACATCCAATATTTTTTTGAGCTACATTTGACAGAAACTAAACTGTCTGAAACAAATTCCACAAGGGTGGCATTTGGGAATGGAGCCCCATGGTGGGATATGCTCTCATAGCCCAGCATTGTTCAGCTCAAATGGCATTTGTCAGAAAAAATGTTAGGTTCACCATTGGTGCCCAGTTCTCTTCACAAATGTAGGCAGGCTTCTACTAAACATAATTGACAATGTCTGGAAGACTGGAAATGTCATGTGAATCTTTAGGAATCCCCACTAATATTTAATTTTGAGTCAAATACTAATGTATTGGCTTAATTTTGAGGGGTCTTAGTAGGTCTTGGATGAGATTGCATTATGAGTTCCCAGAGAAGTTATGAGTTTTGCTTTCTTTTTCCAGTAATCACACATAAATAGAGTAGGTTTTGAAGAATAAGAAACAAATACATGAGCCCTTTGAAAGGCTGTGGTAATTGGGAAGTATTCTTCTTTTTATTACAGTAGATGCTATGAGATTGGTAAAAATCAGCTCGGTGACTTTGGGTATTATTATTATTATTATTATTATTATTATTATTAATATTATTATTAATAAACAGGATTTATATAGCACCAACATATTACGCAGCCCTGTACATTAAAATGTATTAACAAAACAAGTTGTAATTGTGTAATTGCTAATGGACATCTTAGGAACCCTTACCACCTAGGAGAGAATGCTGACAAAGTGGGGATCATGTCCTACCTACCCTGCCCATTGTGGAGCAAGCATGTTGTTTTCCTTCACTTGTGTGTGCAGCAAGTTAAAAAAATACATATCTTACAAAATAATACCTATTAACACTGAGAGGTCATACTACATGTCTATTTGCTAAAACTGTGTTTGAGTAATGAGGAAAGGGGAGACCTGTGATCCCCTTTTCTCTGACCTGCCAATGCTGATGAGATGATGCTGTATACAAAGGCAAACAAGATCCCTATTCTCTGTTAGATCTCTGAACACTTTAGGGTGTTATGTATTAAAAAATCACACATCCGCTGGCATATAGCATGTTCCCAAAAAAATATCTAATGTATCACTGATATATATGCAGGACTAGTATGGAATTATACCGCATGTATAGTGTATATTTAGTATTGGAAGCTTGTGCTCCCCTAAAGTATGAAATTCCTGCTCACCTTTGGCAAGCAAACTAATAACGGCCTATAATTTTTACCAGCTCACATGTTTTATATTATTGCTGAGCAGTATACAAGGTCTTCTTTATTTTTGTAAAAGCAAATTTTCCAATGTTTGCTCATCTTTTTTAGCCATCATATAACAGTTATGGGAACAATTTTCACTTTACATAAGAGTTTACAGACTAAGCCCATACCACAATGACACATACACACATGATGTATAAGACATTGTTTTTTTATTTTTTATATGACAAGTTATGGTAACAACATATCTTTGAATTTGGAGAAAATTTAAGACTACCTGGACATGTTACCTCTTTCACTGATTTAGATGTCCTCTGTACAGGTAAAGGTAATTTTATTCTTGTGTAACCAAGTGCGTAACCAAGTGATCTTCACATGAATCTTTCTGCAAAAAAAAAACAATATCTGCTTATTCAGTTGTTAAAAAAATGTTTGGCATCTGAATGAATATTGAATATGTATTTTTGTAGGTTGATATATTTCTCAGGATTGAAACAGATTGTGGGAACTGCATTTACCTGAGTGAAATTCTGAAAAAGTTCTATATAACTTTCTGGAAAGTTGCAAACACAAATGAGCAAGAAATTCAAAATTCACTACAATAGATTATGAAATTCTGACAAAAAAAACTTGCTCTGCTAGTCAGAGATGTGCAAAGAGTTCTTCAGGGGCAGGTACTCAAAGGTGGCATGTCTCTAAATGTCTGTAGAATTCCTCCCCTAATAAATGAGCTTTTTATAATGATTTGTGGTGTGTTAGTTTGTTACTCATTTACATCACAAATTGTCAGCTATAAACAGACTTCATATTTAAGTGTTGCGTTTTTAAAAATGTAATAGTTGTGTTTAGATTTTCAGCTGTACATCAATCCATACCCCGGTTACATTAAGGTATACTTATGTTTTTTTTTCAGTAATAAACTTCCAGTTGAAAATTATTAAAGCAAGCAACATGGAATTATTGGGAAGTTGTGGCCTGCAGAACAAACACATTTAACTGGTCCTTTCCCATGAGTATCAAAAGCTTTACCAGCAAGCTAACAGTATCAAAAGCTTTACCAGCAAGCTCTTTGAAAATAGCCATGCCCAATTCGCTGTCATCTATAAAATAATGCAGATACAAAGTTATGAATCCCTGCAAAACATCTTTATCAGCTTTACAATATGTGCCAAACTATGAAAGTTTGGTATTCGCATCCTCAAACATCTGCACATAAATATTACAAAACCATTTTCTGTGATCAAGACACTAACAGTGATAGGGGCAATGAGAAGACCAGGTACAACTTTTAATGTAATTAGTGAAAACTGATTTTTTTATTATTATGCAGCACTTTCTAAAATAGTTTTTCTAAGTAAAATTTGTAGAATACACAATTAGCATGTAATACAAAAGAAATTCTGGTTGCATTTTACTATTAAAAAAAGAGTTTATACATTCATACCTGTCTGGCTTTATCCCAGCCTATGCTATCTGACACTTATAGGTGTATCAGATTGGTATTTCTCTGCTGGACCCCACTGCTCCTCTTGCTCCTCTCCTTTGCCACAATTCAATATCAGGATGTCTGGAACATAAGAACACTTCAGAAAGAGTTGTATATAGAAAAGGTAATTATTCACACAACATATATATATATATATATATATATATACTTATATATATATATATATACAATTTTGTAGTTTCCTTTACCAGGATACAAGGTCAGAATAACCTTATTTAGTCCCCACGTCCCTATCCGGGGAATTTTCAAGTTTACGGTAAATGGCAGCTTAATACACACTCAATATTCTTTTTTAATGTGTACATGAGTTTACATCTATCATACAGAATCTGTGACTGCTCTAGGTGTGTTAGAATTCTACAAATACTCAACTTTAAATTGTATTGACAACAGGTAGTATGCCAGGCTTAAGCCCTTTTCTCTTAACCCCAGCTTTCATGAGCCAGCTTTGAATTTGATGCTCTTACACCCTTGGCTGGTGATTTGGTGGGTTGGTATGACAATTAGTACTGGTCAGTACCCCGAGGCATATTGTAAGGCATATACAATACACTAGGACTGGTTTGCACAGATGTTTTCCCCAGAGTTAAAACACTTGACTGCAGCAAAACAGATCTAGAATCCTGTCAAAACCCTCAAAACCCATGACCCCCACTAAAGCAAAACCAACCCTCCTTTAAACTTTATAAACACACCATAAAATGTTGGTTAATGGCCTGAAGGCCTTTTATTACAACAATTCAAAAATTTTCAAATCAAATATAAAATTTAACAAAATCTTCAATATAGACCATAACTTAAAATTAATAACATACGTAACAAAACATAAATTAACTTTTTACCTTATTAATCATTGAATAACATTATAAACAATTAACCAGTTTTTAGCCTTACAGGTTGCTGGTCTTCGTTGGCACCCAATTACACCTATGGTCTGTTTCACCAGGATAAAGGTATATATAATTGCTCCTAGCCACCAAACCTCCCAGCTCAGGAACTACATCTTCTCTACACTCCTTTTACTCGCTCGCTCTAGGCGTGTCTGTATTAAAACACCCGTGTGTTAAATTTCCATTCCTTCTAATGTGTCAGTACATGCAGTGGTATTTTGGGGCATTGCAGTTTTGGTTAGTAAGAAAATAGAGTCTGCAATGTCTAATAACTCCTAAAACACTTATAAAAGGTTTTTAAATCTGCATATAAAATTGTAAATGCCCTCAAATTGTGAAAAATGCTTGCAGAGATCACTTTTAAATGAATGGGCCATTTCCTGTCATTTATGATTGTTGGAGCAATCTGTTTTTGGAGTATTCATATAAAAGCTTCAAAATGCAAAAACTTCAACAAAAGATCTCTAAATTGCCTATTACATGCTGCATCCTCCCCTACTGCAGAAATGATCAGTCTTTACTACCAGGCTGAACAACGCACATTATTTTCAGCAAAGTTCATGGCAGGAGTACACTGAGTTTAGTCAAGCATTAAGACACTTTGGTGTGGGGGCTCATGGCAGCATGGGCATGGAAATTGCAGGTTTAATAACACTGGCTGTGATTTTTTCAGAATAAATGAGTATTGCATCAAAAGTTGATTTTAAAAATGTTTTTCAATTACGTGCAAGGATTAAGGATATTGCTTTTATATATATATATATTAGGAACGTACTTCACTTTTTAGTGGCAGAATCTCCACTTGTAGATATTATATTGACTTTGTTACTCTTTAGGTGGTCTATATCAGAGGTTGCCGACCTATTGGATGTCACGGACCACTCATTTCACAGACTCCGGATCAGAATTTGGGGACATCATGACGCACAAACCTGCCCACTTTCCCATTGCAGGTCTAAGCCTGAGAGAAACAACCCACCCACCACCCCGAAACTGCAATCTATACAGGAGACATGGTCTGCATCCGTTCCCCATCCCGGTGGGGTCCCTCCCCTGACCCCGCTGGGGGGCACACTGACCAGAGCCGCGGACCACCAAAACTTTCTCGCAGACCAGTGGTCCGCGGACCACCAGTGGGCGACTGCAGGTCTTTTATGTACAGGACTATCTCTTTTTAAAGCTCTGATTTAATAAAGGCTAGGGAGGATTTCAATAATTTATATAACAATTTAAATAACCGCTCATGGTAATAAATGTAAGCAGAAAACATTACTGAAAAGAACCTATAGATCTGGGAAATACTGTACAAGAAGTTTCCCTGAAAGTAATCATAGCATGAGAATTAGTATCTGTTTCTGTTTTATCTTATGCCAAATTCTTTTATGAAAAATTAATTTAGTGATATAAATCTGAGGGACGGAAGATGAAATATTTGTATATACCATATATAAAAGAAGATGTACTATATGTTTAACTGTATTTTTGCTTCATATTCATAACTGAAACTTACTCTGGCTGGTACCTAAAGTGACCTAAATGGTATGAGGTCACTTACAATTGTATAAGTAAATAAACATTACTCTTAACTTAAAAAAGTACTCTGCTTGTTGTTTCTTTTTATTCACTTTGCTGCCACTGATGATTGACTATATGAACCCTGGAGGACACAGCAACAAAAGACATTTTACGATTTTTAAAAAGAGGCTACTTACTATGTCATGGTGTATGCGCATTGAGATCGGCTCTCTTTTTTTTCCCCCTTCACAGTGGCTACGTCACCTGATCTCGCACCTGCGTAGTGCCAGACCAGGTGACAAAGAAACATGACTGAAGAAAATGACGTAAGTGAAGATCAAAGATGGGGGCTAAGAGGAGTTCCAGGACAATGCATGACCGGATCGTGGGGAGGACCAGCGCCATTGAGGGACCTGTGGGATTAAAGGTAAGTGTGATTTTTTTTTGTTTTTAGTTTAGTTACGCTTTAATTTATCTAATAAACTATTTTCTACAAACTAAAGACAAAAGGAATATAAAATCAAATAGGATGCCTTTGTTCTTTGAGTAAAATCTTCATAAATGGGATATGAACATCATACAAATTTGATAACATCTAAACTTACAGAATAAAAGTATAGTGCAATGTAAGATTTTGATGAATGCAACAAATCCCTAAGTGGATACAACCATTGATAATTATGTTAGAAAAGAACATGAAAAAACTGTTGCGGTCACTGGGTATAATTCCGCCACATGATTGCAAAAAGAATGTCTAGTACAAACCGGGTCAGCCAATGGGCACTGCTAGGAGCCAGCAGAAGTATTAGTGCATGAACAATTTGTATTGTTTCAAAACGCCAAAATCTTTTGCACAACAAACATATTCTCCTAAGTGGCCAACTTTATGTTTTACTCAATAGGTTGTATTTGCAGTTGCTAGGTAATTTCCATCAGGTTAGTTTTTAGGGAATCACACGGTGGTGTTAATATGGTTTTAAATCTATAAGTCTATTTATCACTAGTGATAACCTAGATAAAAAAAGAAAAAAAAACAGTATCAGTAACAGTATCTCGCTTCAATTAAGTAATGCAATGCAATCAGTAAATAACATAGTACAGCAATTATTAGTACTATACAGACATTGGGTCAATAAAGATGAATTCTGATTTCATACTATGTGTTACTGAAAGTTTCAGATTGTCTAACTGAACTGAACTAAATAAACCTGATAAAATACAATCCACCAATTATGTAAGGGGGCAGGGATCAGCAATGTTCAGCTGCTACCTCCTGTAAATAATTAAGAGGAGTTATTTAATATTAGATATAGGGTGGGGGTTAGGGGAACAATAGGCTGGCCATACACTAGTCCCATTCAATAGTTTCAATAGTTTTAGACATAAAGCAAACATAAAGACATAAAGAAAAATTTTATTTCTGAATTTCAAAGCACAAAAACAGGTAAAGTCTAATGAAGCTTCAAAGAATTTCCATTGATTGTGCAAGTATCTTTTGGACTCTAGATTAATAGGTTTACTGTTATTAGTGATTGACCAGGTGAAAATATAGTGCTTGATTTGAATTTAAAATTCAAATTGTTGTGTGGTAGTACAATTTATTGAATATTGATAGATGGTTAATATTTACATCAAACAGATCAAATTTAAAACCTATGATGAATCCAGGTATGGCTCGCTGTAGTGGGTTATGGGTTACGCGCTAGGTTCATGAAGGATTTTTAAGTCATCATAAGTAAATCAAGTTTTAGGGTTAAAGATACATTTAATGGGAAGTAATTACAAAAAAAGGTAATTTGACCAGAGATATATTAATGCTTATGTATTGTGATGCCTGCATTTTTGTATTCCTTTGAACTCGAAACAGGTTTGAAACTATCACATAAGGTTGTAGGATTTGTTTTTTGAAAAGCTAAACTCCAGTCAAAATGTTTTGTCTCCCCCATACTGTAAGGGTTAGTTTTGTCTAGGGATGATACAAAGGGGAATAAAACTTACCTTACCTTCCTTACTACAGCCTGGGCTCTCCTCTGCTAGCACTAACATCCTCCCCGTGCAGAAATCAAATGTATCAGAATTCACTATATGGGATGATCCCAGGGCCAATTTCCACAAATCAGGCAATTGTGCAATGGGGATAAGTGCTGTGGGATGCAGAAAGAATAATTAAGATAACATTTTCACCGGTTTTGCAATCCCCTATACAAATGATCCATAAATCTTTATACAAAAACTATTTGTACTCACTCATAGGTACAAAAAAAATATCCCCTTAAGTTAAATTTTAAGTGCTAAGTTTACCTTTTTAGGGTTAGGGTAAGTGTTAGGAGTCAACTAAAGATAGGTTTAGGTATTACTGCATGCACAGCTCTGTACTTTATGGAGAAGGTTTTAAACAGGCAGGTAAATTTGGTTTATTGCTGAAGAGACATAGCCTGTCCCTTCTGAATAAAGATCTCACAAGTTCACATAATTTAATTGTCAAGTTTAGTTCCACTTTAACTTTAATTATCAGAGCCACATTAGTAATCATGTCACATTCTGTCGGAAACCATGAAAGTGCCACTGTGGAATTTTTGAAAATGGTAGTTGGTTTCCAGATCAGGTTTAATACTTTACTCAGTCGACTGAAAAATATACTAAACCCAGAGGATCAGCTTATAAACCAGGCTGCTAGCATTTTCAAAAAGAAGAGCAACAAAGAAAGTGTATATATTACTTATATTTTTACATTTACAGTTTATAGAGTGATTTAACACAGAAATATTTTTTTTTTAGTGATGGATAAAGCTGGTCTGGGTACATCCATACACTTTTAGCTGGTATCAGAAAGATGGAACATTTGATTTTATGTCCTGGATAAAAATTTAGTTTATTTTCTAGAGTTTTTAGTTTGTGTCCTATTGGTATTTTTCGAAAGAGAAGTGATAAAAAAAATTTCCCTAGCAGTAAAATAACTGGACAGGAAAATTAAACTGTCCCTGTGCTACAATTTTAATATTGGGCATGAATAGAAATAAAAAAATGATAATTTATTCCTTCAGGATCAATTAAATTAAATGAACATTCTCTAACCTACTCAGGTCATTATAGAACATTATTAAACATTATAAAACAATTCTTTTGGCATTCTGTTTTTTTAACATGAAAAATGTAGTGCCTGCATATGTTTTAGGTATGTGTATAGGTTATTTATTCATTATTAAGTCCATCAAGTTCAATTACTAGTGAAAAAAAAATATATCCCAGATATAAAACCCTATGGACATAGTTGATCCAGAGGAAGGCAAAAAAAACATTGGTTCAATTTGCTTCAACAGGGTGAAAACATTTCTTCTTTATCCCGTGAGACATTTAGATGTTCCCTGGATCAACAGACCGTGCTGTCTTTCCTTTAAACTTTAATACCCAATTTTATTCTGTGCTTCTAGAAAATTATCCAGCTTTTTCCTAAAGCAATCTATAGTAGTTGCTGAAACTACTTCCTGAGGTAGCCAATTCCACATTTTCACAGACCTTACAGTGAAGAATCCCTTACCTAGCAATAGGAATTATCCCCATGGAAGGGATATTTCAGTTAGCTTAAAAAATGAGATGACGTTCTGCTGACTTTAGTCATACAAAATTATAAATCATATGTTTTTACATTTTTTCTGCATGTCATTAGAAATATTAGAGACAGAGAGATTAGAAATAAACAAATGTGACATTTTGCTTCATAAAGGGCAACATCCACCTCCTGTGGAATAACTACAAACCTTCTTTAGTAAGAATTAAATGTTTGCTTTGAGTATACAGGCCACATGGGTTTCCTTTTCTGTATTTTCTAGCTAGGAAATTTCAACAGCACTTTAACAAAAGAAAAAAGTAACTCACCAGTACCACAGCCTGTAGAAGTCAGCATTTTACTGCATTGGATCCAACCACAAAGGTTTCGGTTTATTTCACCTTGTTCTTGGTGGCTAGTCTATCTGCAGTCATCAAACTAATCTAGAAGAAAAAGTATATATTTCAAAAACTCACAAAGAAAACAAAAACTAAAAATAAGCACATGATATTATATTATCACATATCTTTGCTGTAAAGTATATAACCCTTTTATAAATTATCAGTTCCCAACCCAACAAGTCCTATATGCTATCTATCAATTTCTAAATGCCTATGTACATACAGACTCATCTTCCCATGTGTGTCACACACAACAGTAAATTATTTTAAAGTAATTTTCCCGTCTTTGAAACCAATAAAGGAAACCAATCTTAAAACTGGGATATTCAACCTGGATAATGCTAATTCACAGTTGATCAGGTTTGTGAATAAAACTGAATCCACCATTATTATAGCTAAAAGGTTTTTCCTTCTTTTACTTCTTCTACTTTCTGCCACTGCCTGCTGATATCACCCTGGACTTTTGGATCCCGGCAGAAAGAAGCCATGGAAAAAAAATCCCCTCTGCAGTAGACTATATAATATCTCTGGTACTGGAGCATTCCTCCATCTCCTGCCAGTTTATAGGCTAAAGTATCTTTATAAGCTTTCTAACTTTTCCATCCAACATCAGGTCTTCATCATCATCAAGTTCTAGGTTTAACACTATATATATATATATATATATATATATATATATATATATACATTCATACAAAAAGCTATTATGGCTGTGTTTGTCACTTTATTGCCAAATATTAAAACTGTGTGCTTGCATGGCTCTCCAAAAATATATGCTGGGTTACACTGGCAAGAAAGTGTAAACTTCATGATCAGTATATCTGTAAATAGGGCTGTATATAGTGTTACCAAAATATCTTATTCATTTTTCAGTTAACAAGCAATTGCCTTGTATTGGGGACATCACTGTGCATAGCTTGAGGACCCTGCAAGTTCTCCTACTGCAGGCTGCCTACTAGTGTTGGTCGAATAGCTAGGTGTTCGATTCGGCGGCTATTCGATTGAATAGCCCGATATTTTTTGGGTGATTGAATGCAGAATTCAGTTAAACTAGAGGTTAGATGAGGATAAGTCTCCCCATCATCACCTCTAGTGCTCTGTGATTGGCTGAGGACAGGTAAACCCAATGACAGAGCACTAGAGGTGAATGAATGGGGAGACTTGTCCTCATTTACCATCCTGTACCCAGGGATCTCACACTGACAGGAGGATTCCCAAGGCTGTGCAGCTGTGGGAATCATCCTGTCAGTGTAGGATAACCTGTAAAAAAATAAAAGTTAGTTACACAAATCACACACATTCAATAAATTACTTTAATAATAAAGCCTTTTTTTTTACACATATTTTTACACTACACTTTAACTTGGATAATTTACCAACGTAAACTGAATAATCAAAAATTTTAAAATGTTTCAAATCATGCATATCACAAAATCAATAACACCTACCACTAACAATACCAAATAACTTAGCACCTATAATAATCTAATGTTAGTAAGGTCATGTTATTACCTAAACCTAGAGAGTAAATTTGGCATAATAGTCCCTACAAATAGTGCTCCACATCTAAGAAATTGTTTTTTTCTTTGTTTTAAGAAATTGAAACTAAAGACTGTTTAGGTCTGCCTGATGAGTATTCATGAATATCCACTACCCATAAATCTGGTTGGTTTAGACCAGGGGTCTGCAACCTGCGGCTCTGGAGCCGCATGCGGCTCTTCAGCCGCCTTGTTGTGGCTCCCTTCGGCTGCCGCGGGGAGATCTCTGATGGGGGATCCCCTTCCTCCCAAGACACTGAGGAGGAGGGGGATTCCCTATCCGGTGTTCTAATGAAAAAAATATTAAAACTTTTGAAAGTTTATAAACTGTGTTATGTTTTGCGGCTCCAGACTATTTTTCTTTAGTGGGAGAGGAGGCAAAATGGCTCTTTTGATAGTAAAGGTTGCTGACCCCTGGTTTAGACCAAGGGTGCCCAACCTACGGCCCGAAGAGCTGCCAGATCCGACCCTGAGCTTATTCCCTTACTGCTCTCTCTGCTCATTGTCCTGCAGGGCATGGGGAACCTGGCAATCAGCTGTGGCTGCTTCCCGCTCACCTTGTATTGTGAGATAATTCCAGCAGCAGTATGAGAGCTGTGTCTGTGTTCATGCAGCTGTCTCTATCCCCATGTATAAACCTTCATATCTCCTACACTGATTATCATAGAAATGTGGGGACACAGGGGACTCTTAGAGCTGTTACTGAACCAAGTTTCAGCCTTCTAAACACAAGAACTTGCCAGATAAAGTGTCACAAGCATAAAATACTAACAACAATCAAGAACATTTTCACATTAAGGGGGGCTATTTTAAGACCTTGGTCCCAAATTGAGTTTGCATGTTAGGGACCCCTGGGGGCCACTTCCATGGCAATGATCATTAGGGTACTGTCGATTTGCTGTGCTGTGGTGCTCCAAATATATACTTGTAAGTTCACAAAACTGCCCCTTCCTCATGCCACAGAACCCTGCCTAGGGGGGAGATGCTCAGTACCGCTCACTGCCGCCTGGAGTCAAATCTGCAGATGCTGCGGTGTGATGGACTGAGCAGCTAGTGGGGTGCTTGTTACATATAGCTGGTCACTTACTTTCTGTGACCCTCAAAAGGGATGTTGGCAACTGGAAATGTGGAAGCCAGTTTGTCCCCCCCAATAAAATTTTTACACACAGCTATCACTCTTTGAACCCCAATTTCTCTGCAAGAAAAGGGAAATGTAACTGCAGGTGGGAGACACTTATAGCTTACTCTCCCTAAAATTTAATCACTACGGCACCATCACAAGATAAGAAAAACTTTACCTGTCATACCCTGCTACCCTGTCACACATAGCTGGGCACTTACCTTCTGTAAACCCCTAATTTCTCAGGAACGGGGGGATGTTTGCATTGTGGCCCCTGACATTTATCCAAATGTCATTAGTGGCCCCTAGATGAAAAAAGGTTGGGCACCACTGGTTTAGAATATGCAGTGTGAGGAAAAAGCTGGGAGCATACTCATCCCTTTTATTCTTTGCCGTTTGATTTATGGACTCTGACGGATATGAGACAAATTTGTGGCATATCAGAGAAGCTTTGGTCGTTTACTTGATGGTCATAGCAGTGGTTTTGTGTGTTTGTGATGGTCAGCTTTTTCCTCACTCTGCCCGCTATTGCTTATTTATGTTTTATTTCCTAATTTTGTCTAGGCTGGGCTGAAGAAATTTTGATTAATGCATATGGTGTCTCTATATGTTCAAATCCTGAAGAAGCCAGTGTTTACCTGCTCCAAAACGCGTCAAGTTTACCTTGGAGGACTAGAGTGTTCCACAGACGAACTCCACCTGCTGGTAAACATGTGAACAGCATTTGAACTGCCTCTTCTCCAGCACTCCATCTGGTGATGGGTTAGGATGTCTGCAGGTCACATGGCCCCAATTATCACCTGACCGTCCATTTATAAGGAATTGACTGGCAACAGGAAGTTGCCTTAACACAGAATTCCTTTTGGCGCTGTTTACAGGTTCCAGCTATTCCTGTCGTCATGTCCAGTTGCTGATTCTCCCGTATACTAGCTGACGCTTGACTACTCCTGCTTGCTGAATGCATTGACATCTGGCTTGTTTGATCAAGCTTCTGTCTAATGTTCCGGAACCTCTCCTGATTCCTGTTAGCAGTCACCTCCCTCTGAGTGCACAGGGACTGCAACCTGGCAGTTGGCCGCAGCGTAACAACCTCCCCTCTAAAGACTCTGGTGGAGACTGGGCAGCTGCTTAGACTCTACGCCCCACGCACACCTCCACCAACTGGGCTAGTGACGCAGAGGATCCACCATCCTGCCCTTCGTCACAGTGACATTCCTTCTAAACCTACAAGACCTACGGCTCTTTTTATCAAGATAGGGGGGCTTTTAGTACATTTTCAACATCAGTAAATCAAGCCCTTTATAGAACTGACATTTCCATGTAGTTTTGAGGTATCACACAGATGGTTTCTAAAAGTCATTTAAAGCTAGAACTTGTGGGAAAAAATGTTTTTTTTTTTTTAAATATTTGCCTAATAGCCAAATGCCTTTGCAATCCCAAATATAATCCAGTAAAAGAAGTCTTGGTGTCACCACTATAATGCACAGAGCCTACATTCATTTTAATGAAACGCTGGTCATTGTATGCATTCACTCCTCCTGTGGCTGAGAGAAGCACAGATATGTTTGTGGATTTCGCTAAAAAGTAATAAAAAATTAACAATTTTGTCTCAACAAGTTCACTAAAAATACGTCTCTAACTTTTGAAAAGTTTTCAAACTAAGTATTATTTTAATCCTATCAGTGCTGACATGGTGATCTTTATTTATAAACAAAAGGACAATGTAATGCAGGGCTGTTTTCCTACACAAAAACAGCCACAGGACAGGTGCGAACCCTCGAAGCCTTTACTATTGTTTCCAATGTATGTTGAAAACTCCAAATTTCACTTGTTACTAGTAAAAATTCACACATTCCTGTCCTCACTATGCTATGCATGGTTATAAGAGTACAGCCAGTCAGCAGTTGTTGACAGACTCAAATGTTCCAGTCCCAGGATAACATTAATGACCAGTTTATAATCCAAACTTTAGGCCCAGTCACCAATTTAAAAATAAGTTAAATACACTGGAAGTATTTTACATGCTTACATATAGTGTTACATACTTTCCAGAAACTGTATGCACATTCACTTGCAATGTTCCTTTGAACATGCTAAAAGATTTTATTTGTCAATCCTCAATGCTTCTATCATCTGAGGCAGAGGTAAGCAAACTCCGGCTTTTAGGCTGGATACGGCCTAACCAGTATTACAGTCCGGTTTAACGCCCCCTAGTTATTTATTGTTGGATCTGGCCCAATTGAATTGTCGCATTATCTTTCCCGCGATATCATCGATATCATTGAGTTCCTGCACAGAAACCCCAATTAGTATGCCTAAAGAGCATGAGCAACGCACAGCTACCAGTCCCTGGAAGGGTGACCCAGAACGTTGTGTCTTCAACCCCGAATAGACTGACGATTTTTTCTTCGTCCAACGCGGCAACAAAGTGTTTAGTGTGCAACGACACCAACAGCACTGGTCGAATCTCAAGGGGCATTTTGATGCCAAGCACACGCACACGTACAGAGACTACACCGCGGATGAGCGGAAAACTGAGGGTGCTTGCTTGCAGTCACGGTTTGAAAAAATCTTTCCTTGGACACCTTGTTTCTTCTGGCCTAGTGTGCCTTCTTGACCTCCTGAAATGGCCTAGTAGTCCAAAAAGTTTCCTATTATATAAAATCAGGTCTCATTGAACCTCTGGTAAATAATCTCATCTGGGTCATTGGGAAAATGTCCCTTTACCACAGTGGCAGTCCAAATGTCACCCTTATAGACAGCTAAAATGATCATTAATGTCATGTTTGTGGCTCTGTCAAGTGGTGTTGAACCTGGAACTCTGCAGGCACCAGGGAGGCCAGTTAGTCACAGCTCAAGAAAGCCCTATAAGCCTCTAGAGGGACCCAAGTTGAGAATAACTGCTACACTGCAGTCACTTGACTGACAGCTCTGGGTCTGCTCTGGGTCTGCTTGAGCTGCTAGCATTACATCTAAAATAGTGGTGAAGGTTTTTACAAGTAAACAACATGCATATTATACATTAGATGCACATATGATTTGGGAATGGAAATATTTTCTACAACAATTTAAACTGTTGGCTCTGCTTCCCACAGCTGAGTCTTCTCAGAGACTGGCACATCAAGAAATGACACCATTAGACCATAAGAGAGGAAGATAGCCACAGTGTGCTATTTACCCAATGCTGCTTTAGGTCACTGACTTAGGACTGTCATTATGATAAGAAGATCAAATCACATTAAAATCCTGGAAACCACACAAATTTTAAACTCTTCATCCAGTTACCTTGCATAATGGATGAATCCCCTGGAATACAGATAACCAAGTTGTCTTTCCTAATTAGATTTTCTTCCCTTCAAATCCAAGTGATGTCCCACCTAAGTGGGGAAGAAAATACTATACAGTGCTGTATTTATATACTGATGTAAAGGATAGTCCTGATCCTTCTCTGAATCATTTAGCCTTAGAAAGCTAAAGATCTGGTAAATCTCTCTCTTCCATTTGAAGTATCTGTAGGTAAATTGATCAGGCCCCTGGTATTGTAGTTACTAAATATATTAGGCTCCCTCCATTGCTTTCCAACCTTCATATCACTGTAGCAGACATTCTTCAATTTTAAATACTGTCATATTTCTAGGTATGCAGCATAGTTGTTTGTACTTTAAGTTGGCACATTTTATTCTTTCTTGAACTTTCCATTTTGTTGGTACATTGAAAGCTGTCCAATATACACCTATTCATATTTACATAACCTCTTTAAATTGTTCACTGTTACAGCCACATTCTAGTCCACCCTACCAAAGCTAGTAAAATGAGTGATTAAAGGAAAGGTAAATTATTTCAATTAAAGCATTAGTATGCCTAAATATTAGCTATTTCAAAGCGAAATTATGATATTTCTAAAAAATATATATAATTAATGAGCTTACTAATCTATTCTTTCTTAGTCGCTATTAAAAAGCCTGCAGATGTCCCCTGATCTTATTCACAATTGTTCAGCAGCAGCTGTCATTTTGTCTGCACAGAATTTCAGGTGGAGGAGTCCATGCTTGTTAGTCTGATTAATCCTAATTCTGCTTTGCACGAAAGAAAAAAGGTTCTCTATTAACATGATGCTTGTTGTGTACACAAACTTGGCTCTGCTCAATGGTTGATCCCAGGAAAGGTAATTGTTTATAAACAATTAACAAACAGATAAATACATTAATAAAAAAAAAATACATGCATTTTAAAAATATCAAACACATATAGTAACAAATAAAAAATTCCTGTTTATTACAGTTTAATTTCAGATAGCCAATAAAAACTTCAATTCATACTAATGAGGATTTAATAAATATATCTATCTAATTGTATTTATTGAAATAAAAAATAATTTACATAGACTTGTGGACCTTTTGAAGGTATTATCAGCCTTCTACAAGCACAGTGGAATCAGTACAGAAAGAGCAAAAATATCAGCCAGTAAGGTTCTACTGTGATTCCAATATTGCATTACTAAACAACACAAGTAGCTAAAGTTGAGTGTGCCAACCCCAGCACAAAAAAGACTGCTCAAATGTATTTCATTGTAATATCATACCTAATAAGTGATAATAATTGTAAATATAATGGTCTTGTAAAGTGCCAAAAAAATAATGTATCTTCAATTTTTAAAACAGGCTCTACTGAGAATAAAGATTATCAATATGTAGCTGTTTTCCAATCACAACCTGTATTGTACCTGGCCATGCTGTCTGGAAGAAGTGTTTGGATGGGCTACCAAGTTGCACAAATGTGCATATCCTTTGCTAGGTAAAACACTTTACAATATATACCTTATACTAACATACTTAGGGTATATAAAGTATTCATTTAAGAGTAAGCACAGGATATGGTGCTTGGATAAGGATACCATGAAAAAGGGTTTTGACTCTGAAACATTGGGTTTCCAGGACCTCATTTACTCTTCTTGGCTGATCATTTTTCTTGAGGTGGCATGCCTCATCAATATACTGTTCATTATATGACATGTTTGCAACTCCATTGTATCTTCTTTGTATAATGTACCTTAATGAAAGTACCTTGTTTTAGGAGAGGTTTTTTTCTCATTATCACCTATTACCATATTACTATTATATAAAGAACTTTCTTGTATATTCTTTGTTAGCTACTCCTAAGTATATACCAATAATGAAGATGGAAGAAGACCAGACGAAAATTAAACTGCAGCAATAGAGTCAAGAGGTTAATGTTTGCTGATGAACTGTTAGGGGAATGGGGGTTGCTTTGGCAGGTAAGTCTGCCAAAATGTACAAATATGCCCTGCCTTGTAGCCTGCAAGTGGAGTTTACTTCCGCTTTATTAGTATTTATATTTCGCCTTCAATAACAAAGTTATTGAAAAAGACCTGGGATTAACTGATACGATAGCTTGAATTGTGGGCCTACATGCCCATGCAGATGACAATGCACATAACAGTCTTGATCAGTAATCTTGCTGTAGCAGTATGATGCAGTTCTAGGTTGCTATAAAGATTAAACATTCAAAAAAATGTGCCATCTATTCCGATGATGTGTATCATGGAATGGACACCTTAACATTTAACTATAAATAAAGGCAAAGAGCTAATGTAACCAGCTTACCTAGCAAAGAATTATACATGTACTAATTTAATGGGCATGTAAAAATACCCCAGACACTATTTGTTAATATAGAGCACATATACTTTTATTTATCAGTGAAATTTATATTTTAAGCACCGGTGAATAGAAAGTCCTCGACTGACTAGTGCTTTGTGAAAGCTCACAAAATACATCTATATTCACTACAATATCTTTGAGATTTTTTATTTATTTTTTTCTTTTATAAATTTTCACAGCCGTTAACTAGACGCAAGCACATTACAACAAACCATATTTTCCTTATATATGTACAGTATAATGTATCGCCTGTGCGCGAATCTGAATGCTGAACGTACCGCACGGTAAAATTTTATATAGCCATATAATAGAGCAGAGGAAAATAATAGTCTTACTTCCCATAAGTTGACTCAAGGAGGAAATAATGGCATACCCATATCAAAAGAACAAAAATGGTACTTAAATTGTGAGGTAAGCCATGTGATGGTTATTTGATTGATTGTATGTTGCATATGTTAACATTATGTTTTAAAATGAAATATTTATTCATTTGTATTTTGCACATATGCATTGGTAATAATTTACCTATTCCCAAGGATTTTCCATCATAATATTTAATTATTGTTATTATTATTATTATTATTATTATTATTATTATTATTAATAATATGTTTATACAGGTCTTCCTCCTTGCTGTATAATCTTTTTATACTGCCACTTGGCATACTGTTATTGTATTTACTAGTTTATAGATTCTGATGTATGCTCTTTATTAATTGAAATGTAATGTATTATATGATAGACTCAAGTCTTTATCTCATTGATAAACTGAGTTTTATATTGTGGTTTCATATACTATATTTATGATGTCATGTCAGTTATATTACAGGGTTTTGGTTTAAGATGTTTTCATGGGTTAGGTTTTGATTTATGCTTTGATGAATTCTATATAGTAAATTGATTTTGAATATGAAATGACCAATGCACATCCACATCTCTTGTATTTCACTAACCAGACTTTCTCTTTTACAATCTATTAAGAAAGCTGCAGCCAGACTCATCCATCCTTCCCACCACTCCTCTTCTGCTGCATCTCTTTGTAGTTCTCTTCATTGGCCTCCATTTCGCCTTATCAAATAAAATTCAAGCTCCTATGCTTTGCCTTCAAATCCCTACACAGTTCTTGTCCCTATTACTTTTCTGACCTGGTAGAAAAATATTCCCATAGCCGCTCTCATAACCTCATCACATGCATGGCTCCAAGACTTCTCTAGAGCTGCCCCAACTCTCTGGAATGGTCTTCCTCATCCTATTCGGCTTGCTCCTACTTTCTGCTCATTTAAAAGAGCGCTCAAAACCCAAAACTTGCCTACCCATCTTCTTCTGTCTCCTAAACCCTCACCACTTCCCACTACTCCATATCTCCCCTCCTATTGTGTGTTACTTCCCCTACCTTCTGTGTCACTGTCTATATGTGTCTGTTTAATTTACAACACTGCAAAATATGTTAGCGCTATATAAATCCTATTTATTATTATTATTATTATTATTATTATTAATAATAAATGCAGGTGCTTTATGAGGGGTTTTCCTTTCTTTTTTTTAATTTGGTGCATATCCCACACAACCTCATGCATTGCATATGTAATGTGTATTTCCTAACTATATATTCAACGTGCCTATGTTTTTATTTTAACGTTCATATCCTTTATAAATATTTAAAAATATACAATAAAATATTTTTTTATAAATATATTTTGAAAAGTAATGGTACACAACGGTACACTCACAAACAATAAAAAAAAAATCATATTTTTTTTACACAACCTTTCTGAGAACCCATTTTCTTGATTTTAGTGGATCATGGCTTGTTAAATTGTGCACATGCATATGAAGCATTGCTCCCATTTTCACAGATCACTAAACTCTTCCACAGATTTATCAAATCATTTTTTCCAGCAAGCAAGTCTCTTGAAAGAAACTTGCACACATGCCCATTACTAAACACGAGTGGGTACCGCCATATGCATAGTAATATCTTGATAGAAATACAAAGTTTTTACAGAAAAGTTACCTGTATCAGAGCTTTTTCAGGTACATACACATATACCTTACAGAATGTAGATCTATAAATATTATTTAGTGATCCACATATAGTTTTTTTGCTTAATAGGGGACGGATTATATCTTAAAGGTATTGTTGCTTTGTCACATTGGTTATATGTATTTTTACCTGGATCATATAAGTCTGAGGTTCTTATTTAGGCAACTAGATCAGATATGAATGTAAATTATGTGAAAAAATAGATTGATAAGACATGTTAAAATACTTTCAATGTTGTGTTCCCTATTAGAGATTCTCTTTCTGTCCCTCTAATAAAGCAAGTGAGATAAATAGTTATCTAGGGATCGCTGCAAAACGCTTGATAATTTATATATGGACAGTTTTGAGCCATGTACGCATATACAGTATATTTCATAGAAACATGCGTTTTAATAAACATAGTTATTTTCCTACATTGTGGAGATGAACTTATGATTGTAAAAAAAATCATAACCTCATCTGTAGTGTATGTGTTAAAGATACCTACGAATTTGAGTGACAGATAATTACGTTAGATATTAGAACAGGTACAACACGGTCTACAACACGGTCTTGTATATAGAACATTACAGCAAAACAAAAATTCTGAACTGCAGATAACCCAATCCAGAAAAGAAGGTGATAAAGCTCAGTGAATTTTATGTTACGAAGGAAAAAAAACCTAAATCATAAAGAAAAACCCTGCTTAACCCTAAATACAATAGGATATCATAATATACCAACTTTATTTAAATTTGATTTAAATAATATGCATATAATAATATTAGTACCTGTTTCTGTTTTTATGAACAAATATAACTCTTTTTTTTAAATAAGAAGTTCTTAAGATAGCTAGAACTAGTTCATGTAGAAGACTATTCCAGTTTCATAACTCTTACAGAAACCCTTTCTATATGTGAAAGTTTTCCTTCAAACTATTCCTTCAAGACTTTTTTATTGTAGTAAGCTTTGCACTTAATTTTCTAATTAGACTAATTTATTTATTGGTGTAAAGTAAGAATCTAAAAATGTATTGACCCTAAGTTTTAATACATTTCTCTTTTCCGAGTTCCTTTATCTCCCTTACCAAGTTCCAATTTGATGTCTCTTTCAGTTCCACAATGGCCTCTTTGTGAATTGACACCCAGAATAAAATTTAGTGAATTTACTGTACTTTAAAAAGTTTCTGCTCTACAAAGATGTTTTTTTTTAATTTTAAACTCTATTTGTCTTTATATGAACTAATGTAAATTAGTATTTGAAAGGCAGAGCAAACCTCTAAAAGGGCCAGTACATATTACCCTACCTTCCAGAATACAGGAGTCTAAAATTCTATGAGCCATAATATGGAGATTTTAACGTTTAGTAGAAAGTTGATGTTTACCTTCTGTACTTGTCATTGTCTTGCCTTGTCTATTGATCAGTAAGGTTATCCTCCATAATAATGAACCAATAAAGAGGTGCAGGAAGTCAACGTACTTGATGTCATTGTGCTTAGGAAATATTTCATATAGGGTTTGATTC
>NC_092866.1:25408978-25441504 GCF_032062135.1 Pyxicephalus adspersus
TTCATAACAACTGGTGGAATAAGGTATCTGTCAGAGAATTAATTCTTTAAAGGGTTGTCCAACTAATGGACTTCTATGGTATCAAAGAGCAGCAAGGCACAACTGTTGAGACTTGCAGGTGTTTATTTAACAAAACATGAATGTTGGTAAGTAAAGTGAGATAGCATTTTTAAATAATTTAGCCAACCATGTGCTGATTTTTTTTAAAAAGAATTTAAAAAATTGGTAACACACAATTGTATACCATGTTTATCTCACTAGCATTCTTTTTGCTAGGTTAACAGACTCTACTTATCGGTTGGTTATTAGCAAATATAGCGGCAAATACTTACATAATTACAAACTATTCATATTTATAAATAAAAGGAACAAATGTTGATAACTTTATATACATAAATCTGATACTTGGGAACCTAAGTTTAAGTGTTAAAACTTCTTAATCAATAGGACTCCAGAGCAAACTACTGTGGTTTTTTTATATCTAAGGTTTTTTTTTTCTTGGACTAGGCCTATCAAGAAATCTATACGTAAACACAAAAGAAAATATTTTCCCACACTTACTGTGACGCAGATGCAAACTCTTACTGCACCAACTGCTCTTCCTGATCCTAAGCTTGATCTTGGAATTCTACGTCATAATTAAAGGCTTGTTCCGCCTCTGAGGTCCTGTGCTCATAGTCAGACTTGAAGGGCTCAGCTCCCCAACAAAGCCTCTTTGGTTGTATATTTCAACTCAACCCTTTTATATTTGTTCCTCATTCCTGTTTCTGAACAGCCTACAACTCTTGCCTATAGGAATTGATAAGGTACTCTGTGACCCAAGTTTTGATCAGTCACACTAAACGTGAGTATACTGCAACAACTACATAAAAAATTCACAAATACCATCATAACCCTTTTAATAAACTTTCTATTGATCTAATGTAACAACAATCATCTACAACAGATTTCAACAGCAAAGGTATGGATATTAACAATCTTTGTATACCCAAAAACTATTCTTCAACTTACCTGAAGTATATTTTAAAATAATCAAATCTTAAAGAAATATAATCCTGGCCTCACTTTTACCCCAAAAAGGGAAAATGTCATTCTCATGCTCATATACCTGATCTCCAAATCTCTTACCCCACAAGGAAGATTCTCTCTCGCTGCCTTTTCAGAACATCCATATCAGACATCTTACTCCCGACTGGAAGATCATTTACTACAATCATGGATCGATTCCATCTTACAGCAAGGAGAAACCGGACAAATATATGTAAACACCCCTTACAGGCATTGTTTCCCTCCCATTTAGCCCACTTAGCACAGCTCAGTCTTCTTTTTTATTTCTGCACACTCCAACTTCTTAATACTTCCACATACTAGCCATCTTCTATCTATTCACCTTCTGCCCAGGATAGTACATAGGCATTTAAATGTAAAAAAAGGAAATTTCTTTGGACCACTACAACTCACATGGTACTTAAATCATCCATTAGGAAAAGTCAGCAGAGTGACCCTGGACTAAGCACACTGCCCTGAATCTACTCTCTGAATGCAACAACAAGAATTCCTATATTTTATAGAGTATACCAAGATGGAACACAAGGGATATAGCGCTTAGCAAAATACAGGAAGCTTTGGAGCCGAATTGGCACACACCATTAGGAGAAGTGGTGTTGGTCACAGTTTGAGAAGAGATGCACAATTATGCTGTTACATGTTCACCCTTGAAAACAACAAATATTTCCCCAAATAAAGAAATGTCTTCCAAAGATGCCATGACAAAAGTCTCTTAAAACACTTACATATTTTACTGTTATGTAGGACCTTACAGCCAATGCTCAAACAAGCTACTTAAAATGTCTACATGTAAATCTTTATTTGCCAGCGCACCAATAAATCTCAAAATTAGTATTAAGCATCATAAATTTTTTTTTGTTACTATTATTAGTTATATTGATAGAAAATATTTCTACCTATAGGAAAAAAAATCACAAATAGTTTTTGAAAAGCTAATATGCCTAAACATTTGAAAGTACTTGCACACATTTCCAAAAATCTCTGCATGCCTTTCCCTTTCTGTACTTCACGATGGGCTACGAATATCGAGAGTCCTGTGGCCCATAAGAGAGGGCTGGCCGAGTCCGAGTCCTGTGGCCGAGTACTGTGGCCTGTATATGAGTACTTTTATTATACATGCATGCACAATACTTTGAATTTCTGGCCCCATTAGTGAATGTTGCCAGCCAGGAGAGTGAACTTGTAACTTTAACAAACTAGGTCTTAAAAATTATATCTTACAAAGTACATGATACACGATCATGATACACTTTCTATTTAATTCTACATGACCAATTTTTAAGGTTTGTAAATGTAAACTTTGGTTACTATTTTCTTTTTCTTTGGTAATAGGTTTCAAAGTTGATAAGACCTTTCTATAAACTGCAATTGGAAAAATCTCATAAAGATGTTAAGTTTGATATTTGGCCTAATTTGACCTTTACAAAAAAAATGGAACTACAATTACAAGATTTACAGTGATTCATTTCATTTTAATGTATGTTAATATTTTTGGGTATTCACTTTGTTTAGTTCATATTAGTTATGGGCACAACATATTAGTCATTTGATTAATTTATTACAGCAATTACAAATGGCCATCAATGATGCTCAGCTAATAGAACCCCATTGCAAACGCTTGCCTGGTCTTTGATAATGTACTGAGGTGCTTAGCATTGTTAAGTGGCCTCAGAGGATCATTTTAACTAACATTTACAGAAATAAATATAGCAGGGCTTTATTTTAAACAACAGCATGCTTTTTAATTAGGCTAACATTGGCACTGTTTTGCAACACATATCAACACATTTTCACCATAGTCACTAGTATCTAAAGATTGTGATTTGTTTTATATATGTGAATATGCAAACATCAGGCAGGCAATCTGTGCCACTTAAGAATTCACTTTTGCTTTTTAAAATTCATATGGTATTGCTGAGTAATCAGTAGTTTAAAATTTCTGACTATGAGAAAGCTACATAAAGAGAAAGCCCTTAAGACCATCACTCTGTACCTGGCTACTTTTTGCAACTTTGTCGTAATGAAAGTTAATTTTGTATAAAATCATAGAAGTAAACTGGTGCTCACAAGATTTTCTGTGCTCACAGGCACTTTGTCTCATTGGTGAATGTCCAATTGTAATTGATCCTTTCAATTACAATAATAATATAGTTATTATTAGTTTCAAAAGATCTTGAATGTTAAAGGCCCAGACCTGTACTTCCCCATCACAACAGTCACATACTCCACCGCACATCAGTTGTATTTGCTAGGTAAAGAATGATATCGGCACCAGATGTGCATTCTAATTGTTTTATGGGCATAGTTGACTATTGCTCCAGCAAAAAGTATTGTTGGATCTTAAATGTATATTTTTTTTATTATAATATAAGCAGAAAAAATTATGACATCTGGGTTGTTAATTTTTTAGCAGTTGCTCAGAACATTTTTCTATATTTAAGCAACCTTAAACACAAATCTAAAAAAAAATCATTTTCTAGCAAAAAGACAGAGAAATCAGCCAGACAAATGTATCAGAAGCGACAGATGCCTTGAAACAGCCAGTGATTCATATCATGATAGGAAGATTTCTCATTAATGCCAGTTTTAAATAATGTTTCTAAACAGTGTCTATCGAACTGCTTTATAATTCGCTGCAATCTCCCCCTGGCACTAAAAGCACAGCCTGCTAGATGGTTCTGTTTCAATTATAATTGCTTAGCATTTACAATAATCAACACTGGTTTATTGCAGTGCAAGAGTTATTTTACTCCAGCACACCTAGAATAAATTACAAGGGGATTAGTGATTCATTTGAAAGTATAAAATATCATGCTTGCTAAGAATATAAAATAGGAGAAATGAGTTTATTTATTTACAAATTGTGTTATTCTAACTCTGCCCCAGTAAACCAGTGATCATTTTGGACAACCACCAAGAAAGTGAAAATGAATGCCTCTGATCCTAATTAGATGTTAGAAGTTTATATCTCACAATGGCTACTTTTCCATTTTTATTTTTATTTTTTTTTTGCTATTGTCAGCTATTTTATTTAAGCAACAATCCACTGTGTAAACTTACAAAGCTTTTTTAAATGCTTTGGTTGCACTTTTTGAAAATGTTACACCACCCAGTACATCATCTGTAGTCATTTCCAACCTGTTTTTATAATCAAATGGATTGAGGCATCCCACCCCCAAGTGAATGCCATTGAAATCATTAAAAAACTGTAACTGTTGGGAGAGGGTTGCCATCACATTTGGCTTTACAGACTAAAAATGCCCTCTGATTGACAATATATCACTGCTACCTGAACATTTCATATTAAGACTAAAATATATGGAAATACTACAAAGTTCCTGGTTAAATAAAGCTCCGCCTATTAACGCTCAAGTCAGCGGCCAGCCAATGACAAATTTCTAAAATAGCCAATATTTTTATTAGCTGCAGTTGTCCATATTTCCTTCTCCTGCCCATCTACAATGTTTCATGTATCCTATAAATATTTTGTTATGTCCACCCCCAAATGTATACCTTCCCTATGAGTCCAGACACTTTCAGTATTCCTATAACTCATAAACCTGAATCAACAAAATGATCATTTAGAGCTACTGCATGTTGCAGCTGAAGTCACCTTCTGGCCTAATTATCAATACATTTACATCTATAAAAACATGTGGAGTAAGTTATAAAAATCTACATCAATGCTTAACAAAGTTTCCCCCTGGAGAAAAACTTCAGACACAAAGTATCATTGACTAAAATAACAATTTACATACCAAAAAAGCAATAAGTTACAAAGCAGCAATGATATAAAAAACAATGTTACTGCAAAAACATTCATACAATATAGCAATTTATGTACAATTATTAGTTCATATTTTTTCAACAGAAGCATTTAATTTTTTTTTAGCAGAATGAAATATTATTTTTAGTGCTGAAAAATTAGGGGACTAGAAACATACTCTAAATCAGTAAGGAATATAAAGTACAATAAAATGCTTGCCAAGTAAATTATTCATATACCATATAGATAGATAGATGATAGATAGATAGATAGATAGATAGATAGATAGATAGATAGATAGATAGATATGTTTAAAGTTTTGATTCTTAAGGACATATTTTCTTCGTCTGATAATTGTTATATATTTCAGGTTTCATTGTAAAATATTTTATATTACCCAAACTAAAAATGTTATTTTAATGGATTGAATTGACTCCAATAAAGGGTTAATTCGATATTAATCTCTTACATAATATCAGTTAATCTCACCATTCGCCTTTGTATGGCAGGAACCTGATTTAAACATCACGATTTTATTATTCAGCTGTGATAAAAAAAATCCCAAATCCAAGAAGATGGATGAGGACACAGCTCGATTTTTTGTGCAGTACTAAAGGGAGAAATGAGTGCTTATTAACCGCTATAAAGCCCGTTATCTTTGCCGATTTTCTATCCAACCCCAGGGACTGACATCATTTAGTAAATGCCACGGCAGCAATGCAGCACATCTGTGAAAAGAGTAACGAAGCATAAAAAAATCACAGATCTGAAAGCACTCCTAATAAAACGTAAACGATCATTTTATTACACGTATAAAACTTTTGTCTCCATAGGCCAATGCATGGCAATAATAATAAATGCTAGGATGGAGACACAAGTCAATATTTAGCGGACAAGTGACAGATGAAGGGCTATCGCAATGTATTCAGAGCAAAGTGGGCACCCCTCCACCTCTACATATTTGGGGACATGGCTGTGACCCTCTCCTGATCCCATGTGTAGACAGGCACATTCAAATCGTTTCCACTTGAATAGACAAGGAAAATGAGAGGTCTCCAAGCCTCCCACAATGGAAACAAAAGTTGGCCAACAAAGTCTCAGGGACACTCAGAGTTGTCAAGTTGAAAAAAAAAACAGCATGTGGGAGCAGCAAGTAAACCCAATCCCCATAAGATCCCTCGCTTACCTTTCTCCAGCAATGACTCCTAGAACACATAGGAGCTTGTCTCTCCTCTCTGCCCTGGATCCCTGTAATTATTAACTGTCTGCTTAAGCTGTATGGAAGCTGAGCAGGTCATTATTGGCACATAGCAGGGCATCAATGAGCCATGACGTTACTTTAACATGCACCCTTTCGCTCCCATGGCTTAGCACCTCCCACGGGCCAATCACAAGGCAGAGGTCTGCAGGCAGCTACCCAATGGGAGGCGGCGGGAGTGGATTTATGTTAAAGAGATGGCAGAGGATTAACTCTTATTGGTCCACGCTGCTTCTCCTAAAATCACAATCTACTGGTGATGAATGAATGTTTGCCATGGCATGATTATCCTCGGTCGGTCGGTCGGTGTGTTGTTCACCGATGTTGGTCAGATCAGCCAGGAAGCTCCTCTCTTCATCCTTCCAGCTGGGATTGTAAGCCTGGCTCCTGTGATCGCGCTATAAATACACACACTGAATTAGTAAAAAGCCTGGGAATTGAATCAATAATCAGGAAGCATACAATCCTCAAGATAGCGCTCATGCCGCCAATTAAAGGTCTTTCCCCGAGGAAAATTGTGCTCCAAAGAAATTATGTAAACTCGCTCAGTATTTACGTTGCTCTGATCTCTATCCAATGTTTGCAGGGTAGATGAGATCTGTACTTAAAAGAGTCAGATGCAGAATTCCTACCCTTGTGTGCAGAGTATTATTAGCACAAGTCGTGTATTTCTTATGAGTCTAGCAATAAAATATGTCATGGCTATTATTCTAGCAGATCTGACAGTGTATAGAAGAATAGATCGCCTTCTCATTGCCCTAAAAACAATATTTATCAATAAGTCACATGATCAGCGGTAATTATAGAATTGGAGCATCATTTATTGACAAGGCATATTTATTATAGGATTTGTAATCATGTATACCTTCTATACAGGAGCTATGTATTAGAATCAGGAATATTATATTATAATCAATTAATCTATTATATTCATGTATACCTTCTCTACAGGAAGGATCTATCTATTATGATTATTATGTTATATCTATTTATTATAATCATGTATACCTTCTATACAGGATCTATGTATTTTAATGAGGATTATTATATTATAATAGATCTGTCTAGTATATTCATGTATAACCTTCTCTACAGGAAAGATTGCCGACAAGTAATTTATGAAGAAGCAAAGTGTGACATTCTACAACAACTATTCTTTAATATTGCCTAAATGGCAAATACAGCGGCTTTTTATACATTTATTGCAATATACTGGTAAGAAGATCTGATCTCATATTCTAATCATATCGGCTGATATTTTACACAGTATTTATATAGCGCCATCATATTACGCAGCGCTGTACAAAGCCCACAATCATGTCACTAGCTGTCCCTCAAAGGGTTTCACAATCTAATATGTGATATGTCTTTATAAAACCACATTTAGACATTTCGATCTGTGCTGTCATGATTTAGAAGTGTTCTATTATAAACAAACGATGCATTTGGGTGTTGTTCAAAGTAAGAAGTCAAAGCAACATTACTTTGTGTGTTAATTACAATGGTGTGAAAATTGCAGCAAAGAAAATTGGAGCTTCTATCCTTAGAAACCAATCAGATCCCTTGATTCATTTTCCCAGGGAATGAAGGATGCCCCCTAACTGGTGTAAGCAATAGTTCTCATGTATTCAGTGGTCCTAAATCACCCTACTGCCTGATATTGTGCAGTGTACAGAATATTATAACACCTTTACAGAATAACTCTATTATCTATCTATCTATTATCTATCTATATATTATTTATCTATCCACCTATACATCTAATATGTATCTCTATCTATCTACCTATCTATATATCTATTATCTATATATATCTATTATCTATCTATCTATATATCTATTATCTATCTATCTATCTATCTATCTATCTATCTATCTATATATTATTTATCTATCCACCTATAAATCTAATATGTATCTCTATCTATCTACCTATCTATCTATCTATATATCTATTATCTATATATATCTATTATCTATCTATCTATTATCTATCTATCTGTCATTCTGAGAAATATATCTAGAGGGATCAAAGCAGATTACATTCTCTGATCTATGGGGATTTACTGTACTTCATGTGGTTTTAATCTGCTTTTTTTCTGAAAACATTTTATGAGTTTTATGTAGAAGGGTAAAATACCTTTATTCCCTTAGATCCTTAGCAAAATCTCCCGCTTAAAGCCCTCCTCCTCTTCCCTCCATAATCACATTTCTTAGAATAGGAGAATCGCTAGTTCAAGGTGACAACGTTAGTATATTATTATTATTATTATATTATTATTATTATTATTATATTATTATTATTATTAGTAGTAGTATTATATTATTATTATGTGTTTTAGTAGAACAAAAAACAAACACTGGGGTATTACAGACAAAGCAACAGGCAGCAGAAGCCATCTCTGTCTATTGACCTGTTTGCCATGAAGCTTCTATAACAAATCCATGATTTTTTTGGTTGTTGCTATCTTATCAAAGCAATAATTGTAAGCATACGCACAATGTATAGGTCAGTATGAGCACAAAGCTGGATACAAAGCTGAGCTCCTGCCTTGGCCAGTCAATCAGTAAAGAGTTTCTTCCCAGCAGCCCTGCGGGTAAGTCGGTGATCTAAGCCTGCACGGTAGAAAGTTGAGCTGTTCTTTGTAGAGCTTGCATTGTGTTTGATGGCCATGAAGGGGCAGCCTTCCCCTTGGAAGAGAGAGGCAATACAGAAAGGGGGGAAGCATGCTGATAATTGGACAGTCCCATCACCATCCCTTTCCCTGCCAACACCCCAAAGGAGGAGCATCAGGCGTCACATTCCTCGTTTTCCAACTTAGCAGGACCTCTGCTTCCAAAGTCTACACCAACCCACACTCCCACCCAACTTTCCCCTCCCTCCCTGCACAGAAGGAAAGCACAAAAAAAAATCTTACAAGGGAGCAAGAAGAGCAGAGAGGGAGAGAGAGATATCAACTGCAAGAGACAACAAGCTGGATCTGCAGACTGGCAACTTCAGCCCACTTCCCTCCAAGAGCCCCCCTAGCAGAAGAAGTGCCCCCCATTTTATTTCTCTTGTAGTGTGCGTGTCTCCAAAGATAAGAGTGTATGCATGTGTCTGGCCATGTCCTATCCTCAGGGCTATTTCTACCAACCATCTGCTTCTTTGGCTTTGTATTCTTGCCCTGCTTACAACACTAGTGTCATCTCTGGACCAAGGACTGATGAGCTGGGAAGGTCTTCTTCTGGATCTGCTTTCTCACCTTATGCTGGATCCACATTCACAGCTAGCTCAGCTGGCTTCAATTCTCCTCTCCAGTATAGCGGAGACCCCGCTGCTGCCTTTACATCTTATGTGGTAAGAATTGTCATTGTTCATCCATTAAATGATTAGAAAGTAGGGGCTAATGGGGGGTCAAAGGCTCCCAGGAAAGTCATCTGCCATTGTAGCCTCAGCTTCTTTGCTTTGTAATCATAGCAGGTTGTTTAATATACAAAGCATCCTAGATTGCAAGCTCTTCGGGGCAGGATGCTGTCCTCCTGTGTGTCATTTGCAACCCCTATTTAATGTAATGTTGGCGCTTTATAAATATTAATATACAAAGTACACCGAACGTATATAATTATCTGTGTTTTATCCCCCTAAAATAAACCTTTGTGTGCAAGAACAAGAGGGAACCCCCAAAACTTGCCCCTATATATGTAGTTTAAAGTTTTCTGGAACTAGATCTATAACGATTTAGTGTTTCCTAGTAATATCTGGGATCGTATCAAAGTTCTACAAAGAAATATTAACTACATGGATGCTGGAGAATCGATCTATCAAGTCTCTGACTTTCCCAGCACTGAATGAGTCAATGTGAAATATGAAGTATGTTTCCAATTACAGAGGATGCCTCCATTAGAAGGAAACATACCCAATCGAAATGTGATCTTAAAAGCGTCCAGTTGCTGAATCTGTTTTACTTCAAACTGAGACTGAAAACTTAGAATGATATTTCACAATGGCTAACAACATTATCGATTGATTAGCGATAAATCCGAAATTGGGTGTAAACTAACCCCCTTCCCGAAACATTTCCCCATTATCCCTTATTAGAGAAAATGTAAGTTGTCTTGTAAGCAGCTACTCATTGACACATTTGTAGGATCGGGCTGTATTTACTCTTGGCATTGTAAAAGTCACAAATGTTCCTTAATGCTTTTATCAGCCCAGTTCTGATTTAATTAGGCGAATAAAGCCCCATGCGACTAGCGACTTAATTAAATCTTTGTGAAATGTTTCTAGTGGATGGCTGTCAGGGACCCAGGGCTAGGTGTGGTTGGGAAATTAAAGGCTGGATCAGGTTCATTTTTTTTTGCTTCCAGCTGTAGAGATCACAGTTCCCCTGCTCCATCCTAAATACAGCTGGGTATGGTATAGTGGAGCCAGGCTTAAAGCAACCATAGGCCAGAGAACCAAGCAGAATGGCGATCTCTATATGAGTGATCTACTAGAATAAATTATAAAATAACCTATTTTATCTGCATAAGATTGCAAAAATTATTGTGTGGACGTTCTTGATTGTTTTATGAACAATGAAGAAACAACATTAGGTTCACAAATGACATTGATGTTTGAATATAAAAAAATGATGATGATGATGATGATGATTATTATTTATCCCCTCAGGGCTCTCCATATGATCACAGCACAGGCATGGCCGGTTCTTTAGGGTATCATCCTTATGCTGCTCCCTTGGGATCTTATCCTTATGGTGATCCAGCCTACAGGAAAAATGCCACCAGGGATGCCACTGCTACTTTAAAAGCCTGGCTCAATGAACACAGGAAGAACCCCTATCCCACCAAGGGAGAAAAGATTATGTTGGCCATCATCACCAAGATGACCCTCACCCAAGTGTCCACCTGGTTTGCCAATGCCAGGAGGAGACTTAAAAAGGAGAATAAAATGACCTGGACACCTAGGAACAGGAGTGAAGATGAGGAGGAGGAGGAGAACATTGATCTAGAGAAAAATGATGAAGAAGAACCTCTAAAACCCGACGAGAAAGGGGAGCTGGATGTAGACACAGGTGAGTGTTCTTTTATTATTAGCACTTTGTCATAAATCTCTCTGATTGCCTTCAATGTATCTAGACATTAAATTAAATCCTTATTTATTCAGGTAAATAAATTCTGGATGTTGTGAATAATTCTCTGTCTGCTTTATTTACAGAAAAGCAAAGTCCAGCCAGGGATGAGTCTGATCGTTTGGAAAATGAAAATCTTCAGGAGAAAGATTTGGTTTCGATCAGGAGTGACTCCGAATTAAAAGAAGCTGAAGAGTCTAGTGACAATCTCTGTAAAAGCTCTGCTCCAACTTCTCCACCTATGGGACAGGCCCAGGAAGAACAGACTGTACATAATCGCCATCTTCACCACCATCATCATCATCAACTACAGCAAGCAGCCCAGCATCCCCGCCCTATAGACCTTGTGCATAGGCGCACCCCACTCCTCCATGGCACACTTACCGGCAATGCCGCATCGGTCATCCACTCACCCCCTGCATCAGCTTCCAAACCCAAATTGTGGTCCTTGGCAGAGATTGCCACATCCTCGGACAAATCTAAAGAAAACAGTGAAATCACATCTGGAACAACTACAGTCCAGTCCATGCTCAGCAGTTCATCCCCTATTTCCAAATCCCCTGCATCAACGTGTCCCCTTCCCAATAACACTGTGTTGTCCCGACCCCTTTACTACAGCACCCCATTTTACCCTGGCTACACGAACTACAGCTCTTTTGGTCATATGCACAGCCACCATGGACCTAACACAACAGCTTCAGCCAACAACAATGCACATTTTAATGGATTAACCCAGACTGTCCTAAACAGAGCTGAAGGTATGGCCAAAGAGTGCAAACTCAGAAGTCAGTCTCAAGCAGACCTTAGCAAAGACTCTGCTTATGAAATAAAGAAAGGTATGTCCAGCCTTTAATTCTGGATTCAGTGGGACTTACTTTAATTTATTAAAACATAAAAATGCCTTTGACAGTTTACCAATTCACCATCAAGAAAGTTTAAATCATTCTAAAGACCACTGCAGAAATAACTCTGGCTGGTCTCAATATGTCTATAACCAGCTTCAAGGAAATTCACAATTTGTATTATTATGAACCTGTATATTTAATGTAGCATTTTGTATTTAAATGAATCATCACTATCTTTGAAGTAAATTATGGAATTAAATCCGATGTACATTGATTTATGCTGTTTTTGTAACAAATATATGAACTTTTGCTGAATTATTACTTTCCTTTTTAGAATACTTTTACGAATATTTTCAAAATCTTTTTTTTGCATCTATTTATTCCCCTCTATTTCTTCTCTCTTTATCTTTTTCCTAAATTCTTTCATTTTATTCTCTCCATACAATAACTCCAGTTTGCATGGGGGAGTCAAATGAATAGGGAGACTGAAAAGCATTTATTCGATGGTCCTCATTGGCTGTGAATGTGTTAACCTTTATTAATTTTAACCAATGCCCTACTCCACGCTAAGCAATCAAGCATTGACCTTAACTAATTAATTCGATTTTATGCAGGAATCTTGTCATTACAAAGACTAGGAACTGTAGAACACATCGTGTTTTTATGTTATTTAGAGCATCAGACCCTATGTAATCATCGATTATATCATCATTTAGATTTTTTTTTAATTTTCGCTTTTTACAAGACGAAAAAATCTTTTGAGTGAATGTGGGTTTTGTTTCTAGAGACAAGCCTGGGGATAGAGCGCAGCTCAATGGAAGGTAAATCTAGGTCAATGCTCTGTTTCGCTGCTAGGTGTCGCTCTTGTGCTTGCATTGCTTCGTTATTTGCATAGGTGTGAATAGCAGGCTTATGAAAGAAGATAAAAATAAAGAAAGAAAAGTCTCCGATATGCAAATTATGATTGGACAGAGAAAGGTATCAGGTATACTGCAATTCAAATCCTAAAATGGGATTTACATGCCAAATTATACATACAAATCGGATACATGGAAAAAACATATCCCCCAGTCAATTTAATTAGTATGAACTTTTGTATTCTTTCAGTATTCAAAATCATTATATAGATATGCCGTTAGGTATAATTATTTTATATTTTTTTAAGATATACACATGTATATATACATTTATATATATACATATATATTTATATATATACATTTCGCTCTGATTTCTAAAATCCAATATTATATATATCCTCTTAGAATTGGAAAAATTATTACAGGGTTGTCTAGTGATAAACTTTATACGTTTCTTTTTTTAATTATTCTGCAAAATTATTATTGTTAACTAGTGATGAATGTAACATATTCGTTTTGGGCGTTTGGTTGCTGACATACTTTCAACTTTTTATTAAGTATACCATGAAAAAACTTTATTTGGATCCCACGATTCTTAATATTCGTTTGCAAATAATCCACAGAACGAATTACGCTCGAATCATAGCATGTTATTCCTAGGATTAAAAGTAATGACCTGAGGGACTGTTTTCGTTTGCCCAACTGCACAGACATCATCGCTTGCCGTTGTCTTCAAAGCACATACATATTGTATAGAGGATTTTCTCTTTAATTAAATGATCTTGAAGCCTGCCCATGTGGAATGGTGGCCCATGCCAGAAGCCTCAACAAATGAATCAAGTTACATCTCTGCCCTCCTAGAATAAAGGACCCACTTTACTCACCCACCTATAGAAGTCACTCCATTGACCTCCTACCTTTGACATTTTGGTCAAGAGAGGGCTGTGCAGAAAACTGCAATGGACAAGTTGTATAGAAGGGAGTTGCGAGTCACAGCAGTCTCTTTTAATGAGGCATAATAAAGCCTATAAAGTGTTCTCCCAAGTGTAGGGTCCACTATTGTGTCTCATTCCCGCTCACTTTCATTTGGTGTAGGCTGATTTGGCTCATTGTATTCTTAGTAATTCAGTAACTAAACCGACCCTTTTGTGTTTTAGTGTTAGGCTTCAGATCACATTCTGGATCCGACTATATATATATATATATATATATATATATTTATATATATATAAATCACTTTATAATAATTCAAATATAATGCAGTTTGCTCACTTTTATGCGCTCTAATATATATATATATATATATATATATATATATATATACATTTATTTACAGTATATATGTCTCTATCATGCATATAACTACAGAAATTCATGTATAGAACTTTAGAGACAACATCTGAAACTCTATCTTTCCCTCTGTCTCTTTCTCCTTTTCCTGCTGGACAAATATATTTGAACTCTTTGCTATGCTCCTCTTTGCAAAACAAATATAGAGAAACTAACAAGGTGCCCAATTATTTCCATCTATTAAATTTCTGCCTTTGTACTGCTCAGAACAATTTTTTTAAACCTCACCTCCCCATGAATATGTTTTCAGCTGTGCGGTTTCAATATGACCATTTCCATCCTCCATCTTTCTGTTCACCTCACCCACTCACAATCCCTCTTCTTCCTGTGAACTCTTTTGCAAAGGCACTTACACAAGCCTTTTGTAATGGCACACAATAATTATATATAACACACAATAAACATAATAAAGGCACCTGTTTCGTACAGTAAAATGCTTTGCTAATACAAAGAGTAGTAGAGTTCCCATACCAAATTTGCACTAAGATCATACAAAGCTGGAATCAGACACTGGTCAGAAGAGGAGTATTATAACTTAAATTAGTTGGCATCTTTACAAGGTAGTAATAAAAAATATTTAGAGAGGGCACATCATTAATTTTGGCAAGGCATGGCAATCTACTGCCCTCACATGATGCTGGTTATGAATTCAGGAATTGTGCTGTTTTACATATATTAAAACCATAGTATGTAATTAGCAGGCTTACCATTTAGCCAATAGTATAATTGAATATATATATATATATATATATATATATAAATATTGGCATTTTTAGGAAATGAAAAAGTATAAGATTAAGGGCTTCAGTACATTTTACCAAAGAGACAAGGGGATTGATTTCTGTGGTTCACTTACCAAAGTGATTTATCACCTTGCAATATGTCAGCTTTGTGAATATGGTGATAGTTTACTAAAGACCCAATCACATGCAAGGTAAAAAAAAACAGGATTTCTTCCCTGCACATATTAGGATGGCTGAAATCATCAGGGGTTCGTCTCATTTACTAAGCTAAGTGAAATATCTTAGCTTAGTAAATGAGATATTTTTTTTCACAAAGTAAACAGTGTAAATTTCTTTAGTAAATTAATCCCATTGTCATTAGGATACATGTATCCTAACATCACTGTCTCTTTTAATGATAGGTTCTCTTCTTACCAGTACCACCTGCATTACATGGAATCCTTAGGCTGAATTCAGACCAGTGGCCTGCCTCGAGACTTAAGTATGTTCACATTGGCCATGAAATTGTAGTGTGTTTATCACTTCTGCATGCCAGGGAACTGCTGGCTCTTTGAAGATGGTACATGTAGGTTCTTCCAGCCGCAGATCCATAGAAAATGAATGGACTTCAGGATGTAATATTAGTACTACTGTACTGGTATGAGTACTAGTAACAGCTGGCAACTGTGCACATGTTCATTCTTTAGAAACCAAAGATGCAGTACAGGTAAGTGAGCTTCTGGCAAGCCACGCTACCAGCCAAGGAAAACCGCACAGGACCGCTTGATCCCAAAGCAACTCCAAACCCTTTCTACAAGTGCCTAGGATCTGCTTTCTGCATTTGAGACTTCTAGGTGTGTTGAAAACTTTTCCCTCACCTGTGTAAGGTTTGGTCCCACCCAGCACCTGTTACCTTACACCTAGAAGTTCTGGATCCTGAAATCTGAACAATGCCTGTAACACAGTAAGAAGGTAATATTCTAAATATTGGTTGCAGTGCTGGCATTTACAATAAATATATATTATAGGGGTACATGGATATGAACATTTATATATCCTGAAGACAGTGATTTTTTTTAGCAAAAAACTTCTAGCCCAACTGCAAAGGCTAAATGCTAGTTTTTTTTGTCTAGGAGTATGTAAACCGGCCTGTACTTACCTTGTTCCCCCAATAGCCGGTAATCTCCTTTACCTTCTGACATTACGGGCTGTGGACAGGCACTTGGCCTTTTCTCTATAAAATGGAAAGCCATTGTGGGGGTAATTTCAGTACCTTCAACTGCGGGCCGAGGTGGCTCATGGAAGAGGCTGTGTGCTATGGGCCCGGTAACATGGGGGGAACGAGGGATTAGATAAATAAAAGTATTAGTTAGTGTGCTCCCTAGACATAAATATTTACTCCTATGCAGTGTACAACTATCCCTACTGTCAGGGAATCAGCAATGAAGAAACACAACTCATCACCTTTCTCAAAGATGCCTTAAATTTAGTCACACATGAGCAATGCAAACTAAGCATTTGTATACATTTACCTAAAATATATCTAAAATGAGGATGAGTGAGCAAAATCTGTTAAATCAATTTTCCATTGTTTTTGCTAAAATAGGAATTTTCCCAAACCACACTTTTCTTTGTGATGTCTTTTTGCAAAACTGCTTTTTATATAGGAATGGCCTACTTCATGTTAATCTGAGTATTCTAGGTGTCTTTGCAGGCAATGTGGTAGAAATAGAGGTGATTTTACAGGTACAGTTGAAATGGTTTTGCTGCACCTTGTTTCTGCTGTGCTTTTGCCTCTAATTTGTATGTAGTCAGTTGTTTCTGATAATTATTTGGATATTCTGAGGATTTTTTTTTTTATTTGAAATAAAACAGTTTTGTTTTGGTTGATTCAGTGTAGGGTTATCGGGGTTTACTTCATTATCATTCCCTTTCTGATCTTTAGTATGCATTTTTTTATTGTGTACCCTTAATTAAATTGTAAATGTTTAACCTTTTTGTTTGTGTATCTTTAAATTGTCATTTTCTGTTTTAGACCTCTTGTAATTAGAATCTCACACTATACACTATCATCTCAGCCTGAAATTAGTTTGGATAAAATTCACATGGTTACTTTACTACCTTGACTGTGAGTATAGGTGTAAGGTGCTTCCCTAATTCAAGACAATTGCACCCTGAGTAACCACTTGGATTTGCCCTAATTTTACTGTCTCCTTTAATCACAAAATATTGTAGATTTTTGCAGGTGTAGAAAAATTCCTGTTGATCCTGATAGGAAACAAAAATCCTTGTAACTTTATGTTCACAAAGTATGAACAACTTCATCTCCTTTATTGTATAAGTTCCTTGCACTTTTTTATTTTGATCAGTTTAAAAGATTCAATCTTATGACTGGTTTACAATAAAGTAGAACTTGCACTGAAATAGCAAGGTCTACATTGTACATCGCGGCTTCTATATATTAAATTTCTGCAATGAAGTGAAGAAAAAAAAAACCCACCAACCTGGACTCCATTGGAGGAACCCCAGGGCAATAGAATTTTATTTTACTAACTTTTTTCCCACTTTTATATATATTTACCATGTTAATTTACCAAAGGAGTAGGAATCCAGAAGTAATAGGTGAATCTGTTTTTTTCATGTTTACAGGTGTTCTTTACAAACACACAAACTGAGACGCCTGCTGAAACCCTGAGCACCAACATATGTTTGGGCAAGCTTAACAGCAGGATTGACCTCTGTGGTAAACCCAAGATGTAATGCACATAAAACATGGGTCAATGATGCAGTGCATAGCAGCGTTTTAGGAGATCCATATATGTGAAAATCACACCAACTAAAAATGCAGTTTTAGTGAATCTTTCTTACATGTTAATATTACCAAAAATAGCTTTCTATTTTTCAAGGATCATTTAGTTCGTAAAGAGAGATTTATTGGCTACTAAACTTTTATCTTGACAAGATCCTGCTTTGTTAACACGGTTGTTGCTCAGTTGCAGAATTCAGATTTATTGTGGGCTAAATCACCCACTTAAATCAAGCATCAGACCAGCCTGTTGTGTTAGCCTTTCGCTCCCTGTCTCTTTGTCTTAACTCCCAGCCATCTCCCCTATTCTCTTTTCTATATGACCTGCTTAGATGATTAGAAAGGACATCTGGGTTGGCAGTAGAACAAGTGTTTTGAAAGAGAAGACCGTCTGTTTTTCCAAGTGAGCAATATGTTAATTCTAAAGACCCCTTCACTCTGCTTTCTTAAGAACAAGAGGAGGAAATCTGCCACAAATACATCAACAGAGGAGAAAGAGTCTCCACTGAAAAACAAGTGTCACTTTTTAATTTAGGCTTTGCACAGGCCTCAGATATAATCATGTGCCATATTTTCTAAGCTCTCCAAGCAGAGAATGAGAAAAAGGGGCCTTAATCTGCTTTCCCCCTGGGACCAGTGAAATTGGAGAGGCGTTTGTATGGGTCTGTATAAATATATATTTATATATATTCAAGAAATCACACTGGGAAATGCTCATTGAATTGTCAAGTCCAAGGAATGAGGCTCTTAATTATGGGTGTTAAAAATTCAGGCCATCTGTTATCTGCTTGTATGTGGGTCTAACACAGGAAAATCCTGGCCTGTGTATTTGCTTGTGTTAGAAAACATATCATAAGTGTCTCTTCTAGATCAAGAAGCTATAGGTAACAGATGGCAAATGGTGCCTTGCATTCCTGTACCTAAATGTTATTGCCCGATTATCTAACCATTGTTCTAAAAACAAATATTATTTTTTAATTTCTTTATAGATAAAGATAAAATGCACCTCCCAATTCTCAAAGCATGGAACCTCCAAATGATAAAATCAAGAATAAGAAAGAGCGACTCTTTAAATCTCCATTTTGGCTTTAAAAATGTTTGTTAGATCCATCCTATCTGGAAAATAAATATTCCAGGCTTTAATGATTTTATTTTGCTATCAACTACGAGGGGGTGCTGAGAAGTTTTTGGCTTTGCCCAGAAAAAAGCCAGAGTTATGAAATAACACATTTATTCAACATATTCCCCCCTGAGACTGATGCACTTGGTACAGCGTAGTTGCAGCTTTTCTAGACTGCAAACCAGCTCTCAGCAGCATCTTTGACATCAGAAATGTCCTCAAAACGTTGCCCCATCAGGAGTTTCTTCAAATTTGGGAACAGATAATAGTCTGAAGGGGACAGGTCAGGTGAGTAGGGGGGATGGTGGACCAATTGGAAACCCAGGGTGTTCAATTTGGCAGCCACAACATTGGACGTGTGCACAGGTGCATTGTCCTGCAAAAAAAGGATCCCTTTGGTCAACTTTCCACATTCTGTCTTAATTGCCTCCTTCAGCTGGTCCAAGAGGTTAGCATAATACTGTCCAGTGATACTAGAGCTCTGAGGTAGGTAGTCCACCAACAGAATACCGTCTTTGTCCTAGAAAACAGACGCCATTACTTTTTAGACGCCTTCTGCGTTCGGAACTTTTTCGGCCACAGGGACCCGCTGTGGCCCCATTCCTTTGACTGTTCCCTGGTTTCAGGATCATAGATGTGGAGCCAGGTTTCATCCAAAAAGTCCTGTGCAGCTTCAAAATGGGCCAAAACGGCTTTGGATAGTTCAACTCGTTCCTTCTTCTGATCACCGTTCAAACATTTTGGCACCCACTTTGCTGAAAGCATGCACAAGGATAGTGGTGATAACAAACCCAACATGCTCCCGTGAGATGACAAATATCTGGGCTATCTTTTTTGGGGATATTCGCCGCTCCTCAATAATCAGCTCATGGAAAGCATTGCAGGTTGCCGGATCAGTTGAGGTTGGGGGGCGCCAACTGCGGGGCTCATCTTCAGTGGTGAAATGCCCGGTCTTGAAATAAGATATCCAGGTTTTGACAGTGCTGTAGGAAGGACACTTCTCCTCTAGTGTTTGTGACATCCCATTGTGAATGTCCTTTGCTGACTTTCCCTGGAGAAACAAAAACTTCATGACGGCCCGTAACTCCAACAACGTGAAACTTGCTTGTGGCCTCTGCCATCACAGCTTCTCACTAAAAGAAAAAACAGTTTTAAGAATCGCAAAGACCTGATATTTGCACAGTTACATACTAAGATATTAGGCTGTCATATGTCATATGCCCCCACACTCATTTTTCTATTTCATCTGAAAGGGGGCAATGCCAGGAACTTCTCAGCACCCCCTCGTAACATTTTGTAAAACATTTCAAAATGATTTAGATTATCTTTTTTGCAACAATGTCAGTTACTAACCATAACCAAGTTTCAGATGAACCGTACAAATTTTAAAATGATTTTCAGATAATAAAAATTTACTTTCAGCCCTACTAGTTCAGTTAACATAATTTTTTCAATATGTTTGGTCAGGAAGTCTACTTGAATTAACTTGAGTTTTACAATTTTCCACAATTTCAGTGCTCCTTTGCAGGCCCACTTAATTTTGTGTTTTGTAACTTTATGAAAACTAAAGGTCTTAAAGAGAAATATGTTCAGGAGCAATAGTGTGGATCAATGTGTAAATAATTTGGGAATGCTTAGTGGTGTTGTTAATAAGTTGCATTACGGGCTTAATGCCAGTTTTCTTGTGTTGTGCAATTATATATAAATAGAAAGGAAGAAAAAAGACTGGGTTTATGCTGGCAGCAATCAAATTTATATTTGGCATAGCAGTAAGAATGCCAATAAGTAGGTGAGTATACAATAAGTACAATTCAATAGTGAGTACATATGGTGAAAAAGGCTTCCCCCTAGAAACTGGCAAAGGGAAATGCCTTTAGTGCTAGACATAAGTACTGAAAGAGTCAGGATGGTGTGGTTCCTATGAATATTTCATTGCTGACACTACCACTATTAACTGTTTCCTCTCCTTCTCCTGCGGGAACTTTTGATGAAGCCTTTACCGCCCTAGGGAATTTTCCTTTCCCCTAAACAAACTATTACTACTATCCAGTAAACCCTACAGAGATTGGTTATCAACTTACAGTCACATTATTGGTCTCTATCTATCCCCTGAAGAAGCCTACTGGTGAAACGTGTTGGGATTGAGACGATTACCATCCTGACTCTAGCAGTACTTATATTTAGGTGGCCTATGTCTACCACTAAAGGCATTTCCCCTCTTCAGTATCTAGGAGGAAGCCTTTTCACCATATGTATTCACTATTGAATTGTACTTATTGTATACTCACCTACTTATTGGCATTCTTACTGCTATGCCAAATATAATTTGATTTTTGCCAGCATAACCCCAGTCTTTTTTCTTCATTTCCATTTCTGTATATTTACCTCTGGGGCAGGCAAACCTTAATGTTTCTAAGAAGGGTGTTGCTACCATTGTGTATAATAATTTGTGTTTTCCAATTGGCTTCCCTGGTAACTACAATTCTTCATAAAAAATGGGGTACACCTGTGAAATAAACAATAACTGAATGATATATGTAAGAATGACCTAGAGTTTGCTTTGACTTGTCCCAGGGTAAAGTTTTGTCCAGAACACTACCTGCAACAGGTTTATATGTTATACTCATGTTTGCAAGAGTTTTCTTTGAGAACTCTGGTTTCCACTCCAAAAATACTATGATTTAGTTGGCTTAGCAAACACTGTCCTGAGATTATGCTAAAGGAATATAACTATAGTAGAGACATTTTGGGAGTCCTAGTGTCTACTTGTGTCCACAGACACTTGGCAAGCTTAATGCTCAGTGTGTAAGCTTCACAAACTCATTCACTATAGACTTACACGCCATTAAGAAACAATAGGTTCCTTTTAAGTTTTTTTCCATCTTTTTTCCCCAGCCAGGTAAAGTATGGAATGGTGGCTGGAAAGAAACATTCTAACTCCTCCAAAAAAGCTTTAGACAATGAAAAAAAAAGATATGTGTTCTTCCAAAACTATCATCACCTTATTTAAACGAAGAAACTGTTGTACATTTGGCAGCAAATATATCCTATCCGAGACTTTCCAATCCAAATATCAGCTTTTTGTCAAGTTTAATTCTGTGGGTTATTTGTAGCATACTGAAAGTCATAAATCTCTTTGTATATAAATGAGAAAACAAAGCCAGTCATAAACAAAACCAACATGAAATCATTGTGGATCAAACATTTCCTTTAGTCTTATTTTTGTTTTTATTAGATCAAAACAGTGACTCAACAAGAGATACTAGGCCTGAGAAAACATCATATGGCTTACTTGGTTATTTGGTAACATGCGTTATGTTCTCTATTCTCTAGTGTTGGCAGGAATCTCTTTAAAATATTTTTTAGCAAATAATATGCTCCTTAGTAATGAAAGGGTGCTTCAAGGTCAGAACATTTAAAGTAACCAAATAAACCACCAAACCCAATATTATAACCGCCAGAACTAATAAAGAGTCTTTATTTAAATATACCAGGTTCATTATTATTGATTACTAAGCATGTCAAAATGCATAACAAAATTAAAAATTCTGTCTTTTTGCTAATTTAAGGGAAAGTCAATGGCAGGGCTCACCCCTGCTTACTGATGCTCACTTTAATGCACTACTCACCCAAGAACACTCACCTACATTACGCTCACATGGCACTCTACTGGTCTGTATTTCTGTATATAGAAAAACAAATATTATTTGCTTCCTGCAATGCTGGGGCCTAAGTCACAATTTACCTGCACATTTTGTTTTGAGGTAAAGGGAGAAGGTCAATTAAACCATGTTAATACCAACACTGACCAACATAAGCTTTGGATTTTTGCTTGCGTTAGAGTAAAGATGAGTGGTAGAGGTAGTTGTGCTTATACATGAGTATAAGCAAAGCAATTACTGAGAATATAAATTGAAATACTTTTGGTATGTAATATGCCACAGTGTAATCCCCTGCCTGAGAGCTAAATCGCAGGGCAGAGGGCTCTGCTAATTTTTAAAAATGTTTATTTACTTTATGGAAAGGAGATCACTTCTCCCAACAAGTGCTCCTGTAGTCAGCTGCTCAGATTAGAGCTCAAGATATTACCTATCTGAGCTCTAATCCAACATTACTTTACCTGTCATTGACAGGTATAGTAATGCCGCTGGAGCCATATTGATGACAGCGCTAATAATCCAGCTCCTTGATTGGCTGCATGATGACAGGAGCTCAACCGGGTTCCCAATTCTGCAAGGAGTTAGCCCTCTTGCGTGATTGGCTGAGTGAATGTAAACAATAATAACAGAACTCACATCATCATTAATTACAATCATTCAGCCTTTAGCAAAAGGGCAGTTATCTAACCCCCTGGTGGATTGCTCCTATACAATGGCAGGAGTAGAGCTGAGAGCAGTCAACGTTGGATTGGACGTTGTGGAACGATATTTGGACATCACTGGAAAATGCCAAGGTAACAATTAAAAAAACAATAAAAAAATGTTGTTTTTTTCTCTTGAGTTGCTTTATTATTTTTAGGGCTTTTTTAACCCTATCTGGGAATGTGTAAGGAGTACTATGTACCCCTTTACTCATTCCCCAAGGTGAGAGGATGGATATCTGGGGGTCCCCTTATTAAAAGACGCTTCCAGATTCCAATAAACGGAAAGGAGTTTGTTTTTATGTTTAAAAGGGCAAAGGGGGCTACACACTTTTTTCCTCCTTCCTTCTTTAGAAAACCAGTTTCCAGAGGCTCTTTTATGGATGGGTGGTGGAGCACACACAAATCAAATCAAAGAAGGTCAATAGTCTTATAAAGGATGTGGTTTTAAAAAAATAAAGGGGGACACCACACCATTTTTTAAAATTTATCATAAAAACACTACATACGGTATTTTACCTGGTACAGGCTTTATGTTCATTTTATTCATTTAAAAATACTTTTATCCCATTTCTATGTTGTGGACTGGGAGGGGGCTTGAGAGTGCTCCATATAGAGGAGGAGTGGAGAAGAATCTGGTCCATTATCGTGCTTCATCAATTTTTGCACGCTAGAATCAGTGCTCAAAGTTTTAAAGTTGTTGGTACATGGTCCCATCTAGGTTGGCACATCTACATCCCTCTCTCTCCTCCAAGTGCTTTAGGGTTGCCAGATGAGCGGGGATGTCCTCTACACTTGGTAAACTTGCCATATGGTCCCTAGATTCTAGACAAGAGTCTTTAGACTTCTGGGGACCCTCTTCCAAGCTAGGATACCTAAGGATCCTTGGTTCGCCATATTGCATCTTAAACCCCTTTCTTTACGTGCCCCACAATATAAATGAGTCATGTATGTGCTGCTTGCTTGCAAACAGACTATTGCTGGTTAAAACAGTTTGTGCAATTTCCTGACATGTTGATAGTATTTGTATTAATGGGAGATTGACTAGTATACTCCTGGTCCACCATGAGAAGTTCTACCAAGTCTGGACACCCTGTTTGAAACATTACCACTCATACCATGCTCCTGTCTACTGGTAACTCTTTATAGAGATACCCCCAGCATATCATCCCCCCCAACGTTTTTATCTGTTGCATAATAATCCCATGGTACCGCCTACCTCATTTGTAGAACCCCCCATATTTGTAAAACCCTTTTATCGCTTAGTGTACTGAACTATGTAATGAATTACCCTGGTTTTACCTGTTGTTCTCCCTACCTGTTTACCTGTTGTTCTCCCTATATTTTTTATTGTTTCTAATGTTTCATTTCTCTTTTTTGAATATAATAAAAACTATCGAAACCAAAAGTTTACTTTTATTTATGGTAATTGTATTACTATTGGTTACTGTTTTGAATTTCTTCCCTAGCTTTATACTTGAGTAAAGGTATCTTTCCTGTTTTTTCAGGGAAAAATAGGTACCTTGTTGCTGTAGAACCTATGGGGTAAATGCAAACAGATCACTCAATAAGACATTTACATAACTTACACTTCAGCTTTATTTTGTTTATACTTCAAATTCCTAAACTTGGCTTGGCTAACAAACTGTCCTTTTAAAGGCTTGCAGAAAGCAATCAAAATAATTGCAACTAAAGTAAGCAAATTTTTAGATGTATTCGAAAACAAACTGCAGATGCACTTTGTGATGATTTTACCATAGGTTTATGATGTGTTTGTATTATTTTTGCATTTATGTGGTTGCTTTGATAGTAGTACATGGAAATAAGCAAATGGAAGGTTAGCAGATAGGACAGACTACATACTGCATCTAGACACAGCCCAATGCAAAGTAACACACTAAAATTCTGGTTTAGATAATCTTGTAAAGTGAAATTCAAAACCATTGAGATGTAATTGGATTAAGTTGTCAATGGATTTACTGCAGGGGACAGTAATAAATATTTTTTAAGCAGTAGCTATGTATTTGTGTTTTTCAAATAAGTTTTAATTTGGTTTTATTTTTTTACTTTTTGTGCGGGAATTAGAAAAGGGTACTGATCTTTCCTTGCACTCATTCTACTGGGCTGCCCCCTTTTAAGGTACCTTCTCAGAAGCTAAAAGGAATACGACCTGGTATGGTGCATATGCTGCCCATTCGTTCCTGAGCACCCAGGTTGCATGCCTGAAAAAGGGTTTGGTTGCAAAAATAAAGGAAACTTTTTTCAGTTTTCTATAATAAAAAACATAAAAACAACAAACACAACTTTAGGGATTTCCCCCTGCATGCTTTTAAAAAGGGTTTGTGTGTTTTCGATATTGCCCTTAAACCTACATAAAAGGATCCCCCCTCCCACTGTACAATTTTTCTTTAAAGTGGAACTAACCCTTTTTTTGAAAAAATTGAACTCATGTTCTGTACTGCAGACATGTTCTGTATTGCAGAAGGGACAAGCAATGTCTTTTTTTAAATAGAGGGCAGCAATCAGGCAGGTAAGTGTGATTTATTGCAGTAAGGAGCTGCCTAAATGCAAATTTAGTTCCCTTTAAATATTTTATCAAGTTGGTTTATGTCCCCTCTTGGAAGTTGCTGTCTTCTATTTTTTAAAGTAGTTTAAAATGGCTAGCATGCTTATAGACATATGTAAATATTCTATATTTTACAATAGGACACCTTGGCAACAATTATTTTAATACTATTTATTAATATAGCACCAATATCTTATATAGCACTTTGAAAATCCTGTATTCATTTGACCAACATGGTGGTGTTTCTAGGTCTGGGTAATGAGGTATCCTTGATAATGTTATCTTATCTGGTAACATGGTGTATTGCACATTATACATTTTCTGAGCTTAGTATTTACAGTAGTCACTAGAAACAGAAAGAACACTTGCTGCATTGAAAACGTATAAAGAGAAAACTAACCTGACACCTGGTGCCACCTTGTGTTCAAAACAATATTATATATTATATCAACTTTACTTTAAAAGCACAGAGCAAAGGAAAATATGACACATACAGGGTAAATGATCAGAAACCCTATCCAGAGTGCATATTTACAGATGGAGACATTATGATTTTGTAATCAGGATGTTGCTGTCACCAATTGATCCTAGAATTATATTTGTTTCAGGTGTCCAGGTGTGCAACTGTGAATTTAGTATTTCTTATCGGTTGTACACCTTATCTATTGCCTCTGAAAAAAGTGATGTATTTTAATTCTGTTGCTTTCGTACCCACTCCCATAATTATTTTGCAACAGGTAGGATCTGAGCTTGTAATTTATTTATTTGGCAACTATATTTTTCATTGTCTTTGCATTATCAGCCGATATCCTTTCTGTAAAGCAGTTCATAGTCTTGTTATAGCATTTAGCTTCTGCTTTAACTTAATCCTCCAGTTGTTTTCTGACAAGGGCAGGTATAATAAGCCATGATTGCAGCTAGTAATTTGTCAGAGCAAAGTGCATTCATCTGCTGATAAACAAAGACTCATGCCCTGGTGATTTATTCTGATAGTTTTAATAATAATATTATAGAAAATAGTTGTATTACCATATTGCAAATAGCAGTGTATTTTTAATAATTTTAATAGTTCACTCCATATGACTATTTGACTTGAGTGTAGTAAGGACTGAAAAATGATAAGTAGGTTTTAGTTTTTTTTTTCTGTTACATAAAACAATAACCCCAAACTAAAAATTATTATATTGCATATTACCAGACATTAGATGTGATGCCTGTGATTTTTTCAAGCTAAAAACTATTTTAGCAAAGACAGAAATACATGTTGATCTTGTCAGTTATGCAAAGTATGTAAAATTAAGGTCCAGCTTGTGTGACATCCATGGTTCCTTCTGTGGATACCATTGACACATTGGATGAAACTGACAGAAAATGTGTTATTCATGGATGAACGTAAAGGAAAAAAAGGTACAAAAAGAAAACAAATGCAGTCATCACAAAGGACTGGTAAACTTCAATACCAGTCTAATAGCTTTTTGTATTTTTAGGTTTAGGTTTAAACATGCACTTATGAATCTTGCTGAACTGGACACAACCATTGCCATGGCCATTATGGTATTTTATGTGCAAAGATTCTTTATGTAAACGTAAACACCAAATATGCTGCACATGTTTTAACATTATTATTCTATTTTTTATAATGCCCTTCTTTTCTTAATCATACCATCAAGATATATCCACAAACACTTTATTTTCTAGATTGACAACTTTTAATGAGTTCTGCTGCATCAATGTCATGCCAATGCTCAGTTCATATATACTGGCTTTGACATTTTTTTTGCTGTTGTTTACATTGTTGCACTCCTCCTTGAGGCAGGTCTCCCAAGACATTTTATTTTTATCCTGCTCTGATGTGGGGAATGCTGACCACCAGGCTTTGGCTAGCACCATTTTGGCTGAAGTAAACAGGTATTAGTTTAAACTGGTTAGGTGTGCAGACAAATGGTTTCAAGTTCAAGAGAGCCTTCACAGAACGCTTATATAGGAAATAATAGTGTAGGCCATTTGGTATACCCGTGTACAGAATCTCTTCACCTTGGGACACTCCCACCAAACATAGTATAAATTTCCCGCTGTTTTAGAGCCCCTAAAGCAATTAACTGAGCAAGCATGTTTAAACTTGGTCAATCGAGATGGCATCATGTACCACCGCAACATCATCTTGTAATTAGCTTCCACCGCTGACGCATTAATGCTACAGTGGGTGGCTGTATGCCATATTTGTGCCCAATCATCCTGCTCAAGCGATATGCCCAAGTCAGTTTCCCATTGAGACACATATGAGGGTGTGAATGTAATTCCTGTACCAGGTCACCATATATGGTCATTAGAACCCCTTTCGCATATGGATCCTGTACACACAATTTCAAACAAGGTCATACTAAATGGTCCTGGGGGTCTCCCAAGTCTGGTCTGAGCAAAGTGTTTGATTTAGAGATAGCGAAAAAGCTCAGATGGTGGAGCTTCATGGTTATCGTGAAACTCAATAAAAGGAAGTATCCCAAATGGATTAATAAAGTGATGAAGTTTATAGAGATCTTTCTCCACCCAGCAAGTAAAGCATCTCGGTTCTTCCAGACTCGGACGGAACATTGGATTCCCTATTATAGGGGCCACCGGGGTGTGCTGGGAGGCAAGCCTCCCAATCTTTTTTATAGAGTCCCAGGCTCTCAGCATCGCCACATATCTAATCCATTTTTGTGGCGGACGCTCAGAGCTTGGGACCCACAATACTGCTTCCACTGACATGGGCATTTCTGCTCCTGTTTCAATCGATACCTATTGGGGGGGGGTTGCTCCTGAGCATAATATGCTAGGAGAGGTATTACCTGTGAAAACACACGCAAATAGTGGAAAACCTCCTTCAAATTAGGCAGGGATACCAGTGGATTTGTCAGACTGAAGAGGATGTCATCCGCAAAAAGTCAGAGCTTGTGCTGTTTACCATTCACCTCCAGACACCGAATATCCCTGTGCCCCTGAATAACTTCTGCCAAGGGTTCCACTGTCAACGCAAAAAGTAGTGGCAACAATGGACAACCCTGCCTGATACCCCTGCCTATAGGAAAGTATAACGAGCGGTATCACACGTATTCGATGAAAGTTTTAGGGGAGGCATAGATAGAGGATACCCATGCACAAAAGTTTGGACCGAAGATCTAGTTACCCAGTAGAGACATAAGGTATGGGCAGATAACAGAATCAAATGCTTTACAAATATCCAGACTAAGGAGAAATGCTCGGCTTGATGAGCTAGATGTAACACTCTTTGTATGTTTTACCCAGCTTGTCACCTGGAAATAAACCAAGTTTGGTCCGTGGAAATAATACCGCCAATTCCCCTGCCCAACCAGGCCGCCAATATTGCAGCCAGGAACTTAGCATCCAGATTAGGGAGGGAAATCGGTCTATAATTGGACCAAGCCGTCGATTGGGTGGAGGGCTTTGGCAACATGCAAATAGCTGCATCAAGTGTACACTTGAGGTATTGAAAACCTCTATTAAGTGGGATCCCAGCACATGCTGATATTTCCTTTAAACCCATGCCATGAACCCATCTAGTCCCGGACGATTGTTGGGGTTAAGTCTCTTAATAGCCTGGGTCAGTTCAAACATAGTAATGGGGGCTTCCATAGTCTCCTGAATGAATGCAGTGATTGTGGGCAGGGATATGCTTTCAAGAAATCTGTCCATAGCTGCCCTGTCAAAAGATTGAGATACCTGATATATTTTGTGCAAATGTGTATGAAACTCCTGCAGGATATGTACAGGATTACTAATAAGGCCTATCCCATTGATTTTGAGTCTGACTGATTTAAAGCGTTGGTCAGAGGACCTCAATCTGTTCGCCAGCAATGTATGCATTTTATTACTGTATCTATAGAATTTATTTTTAGACCATCTCAATGTCTTTTCGACCAGAAAAGCCGTACAGAGATTCAGTTGTGTCCGGATCTTTTCCAACTGATGTCTCACATGCTGGTTGGGAGAGACTGTAAATTGAGTGCGTAACTCTGCATATTTGAACTCTAATTGAACCAAATTTGCTGTGTGTTGCTTTTAAATTTGCGAAGCAATCTGAATGAGATGACCCCGAACCACTGCCTTATACACTGCCCAAAGCATAGCTACCGAGGTTGCAGGTTGTTGATTAAGAGAGAAATACTCAGCCAGAGTCCCCTGATGTTTTTGATCCAAGGCGGGGTTACTAAGCAGGGAGTCGTTAAGCGACCACCTCCATGAGTTGGGCTTCGGGAACAAAAAAGAGAGGGTGACCTGGACTGCGTCATTGTCAGACCATGAAACTGCTAAAATGCTACAGGCCTTGACCAGAGGTAATGCCTTCTGATGTACAAAGATATGGTCTATGCGGGTGAACAATTGATGAGGGTGGGAAAAATTAGTATATTCTAATTCCTTTGGGTATAAATCTTGCCATGTATCCACCAACATTTCAGATCTAAATAACTCAAGCAGTGAGCCAGAGGAGGTGGTATCCCTAGCTTTAGCAGGCGCAGTAGACACCCCCTTCTTATCCAGCCATGGCATCAGGGGGACATTAGTGTCACCACATAGCAGCAGAGTACTCTGCACATGTTTATGTAATATTTGCATAAGATAAGTGAAAAAAGACAACTGATTATTATTAGGCGCATAATAAGGCACTAGGTTTACCTTAGCGCCATTTAAAATACCAACAAGGATCAAATAACGTCCTTCCGGGTCTGCCATTCTCCTCATCAGGGAGGAATATAAAGCAGCTTTATATTGTATAGGAGAAATATAACTGCATGCATAAGGTACTAATGCTTAAAAAACCAGAGGTCACTTCCATAGGTGTACTAGGGTACTGACTTTTACTACTAGAAGAAAGGACTTTGGACAGCCAATGTACATACAATTAGAGCTGCTTGATCTAGCTCTTAATTTGATAAGGTAAGACACTATAGTTCTCCCTTGTGACAAATTTACTCTGGCACCCTCTTTTCCCTGAAATCTGTACTGACAAAACACTTAGGTAGGAATTGCATATATTGTTTTTCTTGCTCACAGATGAGAGAAAAAATAATTGATGAATAACCAACAAAGCACCACTTTAGATTTTTGTCATTGGAAAGGATCTTTCACAATCCTTTCCAATGACAAAAGACTGAAAGATGCATGAATGAGCATTGTACATACAGTGCTGTTCGGCTCTAAGGAGAGGGGAGAACAAGCGAGAGGCACCCCGCTGTTCTCTCTCCCCTTGCATTACAGTCGGTCGTGGATCTGCCCGAACGAACGTCAGACGAGAACTGTACACATGTCAGATTCTCGTTCGATACTAGCCCTGAAGCGATAATTGGATGAGAATCATCTGACGTGTGTACATAGCCTTAGTGCCATGCTAGTCTCTACATTGTCCTATTTACCCTCTATATTGTGCAGCGCCCATTGTATTGCTATTTACCCATTTGTCTCCTTGCCTACTATGCTTGCCTATTTTATATTTTTCCTTCACTTCTACCAATGTCTGGTGTGCCTGGTCGCTTCCCTCCACTTTCATCCATGCCCACTGATTCCCTTTGATGATCAAGCTCCTTCTTATCCATTCATTTTTACTCCTATTTCTTTTCCTTGTACTTTTGTTCCATCATTGCCCATTCTCCATTGTCATTATTCTTTTTTTGCACTTCCAAACTGGTCATTCTCCTCTTTCTCTACTTTTTTTGTTCCCTTTGTGATCATTATCCTCCCCTTCAATCTATAACAGCTTTTATTTTTGGACCACCTTTTCCATTCCCTCTTCCATTTTACATCTAAACTTACATTACTTAGATTACATTTGCTACTTTTCCTAATGTTTAGGAGCGCAGCTTTTTACTTTTACTTTTTTTTACATTTCATGAGCAAAATATACATACCCCAACATTTAAGGATTGCCATACTCTGGGGATATATTCCTGTTTAGCTGTTATCATGTTGGTTCTTCTGATCCTCCAATGAAAGTGAATGTCCTCCTAGACAGTTCTTCATACCAGGAAGGCTTCAATTAAATCTCTGAAGTTGCGGAGATGGCCGAGAAATAGTTCGGATTTGACTAGGAATTACACTGAAATAGTAGGATTAAACACAGAGAAACTATTGGCTCACTGCAGTATGTTCCCAGTTGTAAAATCTAACCCTAAACCTACCCTGGTGTACTTCTGATCAATTGTAACTGCTGATATTTCTGTCTATGGCAGTGACAATTGTGCCTGCCCATGTGTGGTGGCCATGTAGCCCTACAGATAGTTAAGAAAAGAATAAAATATCCTGGTTTTATTCAATTAAAAGATGTGGGCAATTCTCAATGACTCCAAAGGCAAATTTTAATGGGCTTGGACCCCTTGGATAAATCATTGCTTACCTAGAGATTTTGATCACTTTCTATTATTCCTTTGATGTAAGTATTTGATTCTCGGGCAGGTGTAAACCAGAGGCTGCAATAAATTAACTACTCTGGCATTCCCTTCCTTTATCCTCTCTTAGTTTTTTCCTCTCTTTCTGTCTCTTGATCCCTTTTCCCAAGTAGTCTCTACTTTAGACCACAAATTAGTCTTAATTTAATGTTTACTTTGACAATAGTTACTTGTCTTTAAGACCAAAGCCTCCAGATGTGCACATTGTGATACTGTATGATGTTGTGTAATGCACAGCCTTGTTTTGCTGC
>NC_092866.1:25442156-25454675 GCF_032062135.1 Pyxicephalus adspersus
AGCATTTTCTATTTGAGATTATGAAATCTCGGCTGTCTTTTCTATCAAATTTTAAAGAATGCCATATTTTTGAAGGTACAATCAATAATCGGACCACAGTGTCAGGTTATAAAATGCACATGAAAGTGTTGCACTGATGTGAACTGCCACAATCACACTTTTATGTTGACTTTGAAATCTAGTTTCATTGTTGCTTATAAAGTTCCAGTTGCTTGTGTGTGATTTAAACAAGTCTGCGAGGGTTTTTCAAGTTTTTTTGATAGTAATGCTACAGTCCAAACGTTTACTTTTTTCCCTTGTTTATTTTTGTATACCTTTATTTCTGGGGTTAAAAACTACCCCTGGCTTAAAGGTTTGTGATGTTGCTCCTGGTTCTGCTGGGTATGGTATGGTCTGGCTAGGACAAAGAGGGCTGTGTACTGATGCAGTGGAGAATGGAAAGATGCCTGCTGATGAAATGAGGCACTGGAATGCACCTTAATGGAAAAGACTGTCCTGAGGTGGTTGCATAATGTTTTTTCGCAATAGCAAAAGTTTGCCTCCCTTCAGAGGGTCTAAGAATTTGCCTTTGCAATAGTCATCTCTATATTTAATACCAATAATAAGCTTGTCACTCCGAAAACAATCAACCATACGACTTTCAAATTTGCCAAACTGGACATTAAATCTATTCTCCTTGCCTGCAGGCCTACTGCAGGCATCTGCCAACACCTAGACCTGGCTACATCATGCAAATTTCAAGGAAGTGGCCACATTACGAGTTACATGTTCTTAAAGTCCAAAGTCAGTTTAGTTTGAAAAATAATAGCAAATTGGTTTCTTCCAACAGGGCTGACCATAATCCATATGTTTTAAAGAAGCTGCCCTCCACCAACTTGTCGGGAAGGGACTGTACCTTAGGAGATTGTTCAGTTGACATGCCAAAGGATGGATGGAAATTTACTGACCAAACATTCTCCAACTACTGACAACTACAAGAAGAAGAAGAACCCTGTGTGGATATATGTTGACTGACCCACACCGACAACAAGGTCAGCAATGGCAGGAGCAGCAGTAGTATATCTGCAGTAGCAACATCAACCTAATATCCACCACTGTCCTCATCAATCTTATCTGGCTCACATGTCTTGTAAAGAAAAAAGTCATCATCATTGTCTGACCCTGACCCATAGTATACTAGAAATGTGAAAAGTGCAGCTTGCCTACCTGTTTTCTTGTACTGTCTGAAAACAGAAGAGGCAACTGAAAGAGTAGTTTTGACTATTCCAGAGGAAGTACCCTAACTCTAGGTTAAGAATAGCTACAAATCTAGATATAATTGACTCCTATTGGAACTTTACAACCACCATTGTAAGTTTTACCTAACAAATAGGTATGTATTATTTTTAACAACTAAACTAAAATAATTATTTTATTCTTTTATTTGTTCCTTCTTTCTCTTTTTTCAGGGACACCACCTCTACATTGTCAATGAGAACATCAGACTAAAACATGAAATACCAGACTTGTTGAACCACAAGCTCCAACTAGGGAAGATTATAAATGATAATGAACACAACCTCTCAGCACGGACTTTTAACACAAAAAAACTTGCCTGACCAATGTAATGAACTTGGTTTTTCAAGCTGCCACTGGATAAGGCCATTAAAAGTCTGTTGTCATTTATGATGGCCTTACCCATCAAAAAGGTCACCTAGGTAAAGTGCTAGACGGTAGGAATGTGGGGCCGCATTGCTTAATAAATGGGGGCAGGAGCCCTAAAGTGAAGTTGATGTGTGGTGTTGCCTCTGTGCCTTCCTACCATTTGCAGCTGATCCCTCACTTGAAAGATGTAACATAAACTGCCAGAAAACAGCCAAATTTGTGACATCCTTTTGCATTTCAATTCAAGCTTATGCTGCAGTGACTCTCCCAGCAGTAGAAAGATATTTTGGACTACATGAAAAAAGTGACTTTTAAAGGGAGGCTTCCTTTCTCTCCCATTGCACACAGGTGTAGAAAGAGGAGGATAATGTTTATACTGAATGAGCGAAACTCCATACATCATCCATGCATGATAAGAGCAACCAGAAGATCACTGCTGTGCTGAGTAACCCACATTAATCTGGGTCATGAAGGATAGCTGGCAGCAAGGATCTATCTGCTAACAGTCATAGCTTTAAAACCTATGCTAACAAGAAGGAATTAGCAGTAGCACCATCACTGATGGGGTTGTAGTGTTACACGTACCTCCTCCTCGATAAAGCACCGGGGCCTCTCTCATGCACATGTGGGCAGTTCTGACCCTGAGCATGCCTTTTCTTCCAAGTTTATTCAGCATTGTCCTTCCTGCTGGCTAATCAGGAGATAGTGTCTTAATAGCCCTTGGCTATTTAGCTGGCTCAGACACAGTGCTCAGTGTTTGTGCAACATGTAACCACTACTGCTGAGCTCCCTAGCTCTGCTGAGCGTTTCCCATTTACCTGTTGTATGGGAAATGTAACCACTTGTTGCCCAGTCTGTGCTTCTCTTACCTTGTGCTCTTCCAGTTCTTATTACCTTGTGCTCTTCCAGTGTTCCCTTTCCCGTGTCACCTGTGTCCATTTTCGTGATTCCTGGCTCTTGACCCCTGGCTTTCTCCTGACCTCATTTGTCAGCTGCCTTTGACCCAGCCTTTTTCACCACTGTCTGATTCAGTACTGCACATTTTTCTGCCCGCCCACAGCTATTGCTTGGATTGGGTTAGCACTCTGGCATTTGTAGCACTAGAACCCAGGTTTGAAAACCCAGCCAGGGCTCTATCTGTATTGAGTTTGCAGGTTTTCCCCGAGTTTGCATGGGTTTTCTCCCAAATTCCAAAAAACAAAAACATACAGTTAGGTTAATTGGCTTCCACCCAAAACTGCCCTCCAATTCGAGGGACATGGAGGTACATGGAGGAACAGCTAATGACATGACTATGAACTCTGTAAAGCACTGTGTAATATGTTGGCACTATATAAATACTGTGTATTAATAATAATACTAACTCTGTGCTTTGTCCCTTCTTGGGGCTCTCACCACTAGGGCACACCTTAATGGGGTGAGAAAGTTTGTATCTCTAGGGTCTTCTGCTAAGAGGCCTAAAAAGGTTTTTTGGAAGACACCAGCCCAGCTTTTTGTGTCAGCTCTGAAACCTTCCAAGGGCTTTCTACATCTGCTATAATATTTTTTTAAGAAAGGGCCTTCTGTCCCTAGTTTGAGAATTGTCTTTTTTTATAGAAGACAATGAATTGTTTTTTTTTTATTATATTGGTTCGTTTCTATGTTTTACTTAACCCCCTAACCGCTAAGCCCGTAATTTCTCGCACTAAATATTTTTGCTCTTTTGGATAACCCCGTATTTTTTCGCCTACACTAAAATCCCCACTTACCTGGTCCCGCTGTGATAATCCAGCGTCGGTTCCGTGTTCCAGCGTCGGGTCCATGTTCCAGCGTCGTCCTCCAGCGTCGGGTGTCCCTCTCCTTAAAAGAAAAAGCCGGCCGGCTTAGAGGAGAAAGCCAGCTGGCTTTCTTTATATTCATGATATCTACTAGAACCCTATTCGGACATATTTCTGTAAGTTACAGGTCTACAATTTAAAAAAAAAAATTTCATGAAAACCTGTGACGCTTTTGGAACAGAAATCTAGAAATCAGTGTAACGCTCAGGTGGTTAACATATTGTACATCGCTAGGTGGAAATATCCAATAAACGTGAGGGAAGAAGTACCGAATAAAGTGGGTTTGTATCATTGTTTATAACAGCACTTCTCAACCTTATACATTAAAGCGGATTTTTCACCAAAACTTTTATTTTACATAAAAGTGTGAACAACCGTTTATGTAAGATAAAAATCACCTCCTTTTTTTTTGGGGGGGGGGGGGTTAAAAAAAAGAGTGAAAACCCTCCCCTTCTGTCTTCATCATTGCAGCGATAAAGACAGATTAGGAGTGCAGAGCCTCCTGGGATATTCACTTTATGCATCCCAGCTTCTGGCTTTTCTTTTCAATGTGGGGGGGGGGGTCTGGCACTCTTTTTTCTCCCATTTACAGGAAGCTCCACAGCTCAAAATACAATAGTGTGGTGGTCAGTAGAAAGAATGTCACTTACATTGCTTACTAGTGGGAAGACCCCCACCCTTACAGCCAAAAAGATCATTGGTGTCACTTAAACTGACCCAAGATTCACAAACTGCCCATTTCTTAAGGAAACTCCTTGCAATTTCTGGAGCGGTGTTTCTCAACCTTTGTAAAATGGGGAGAACCCTGCAATATTACATCTGAACAATCATCAGCATCTACCATCAATGTGCATGTTGGATTTGTACAAATTGAGACCAATCTGCCTAAAGAACTATGATTACAATATTAGGCCCAAGTGGATTGTGATGCTCTTATGAGTCATAACAAATAATATATAAAAATTAATAATATATAATAAATACATTAACAATATTGATAAAAAATATTTATTTACTGGAGGTTGGAAGGTCATCAGATTGGAGATATTTAACCCCATGCTTTAGCTATAACTGTGGTATAGGTTTACATTCCCAACCTACTAATGCACCTTTTTATACCTATGCTATAACTGTGCTGTTCTCCATTATTTGTGTATTAGTCATAATATTACTCATAATTTATTGTTTGGTGATTTTGTTTTGCAATAATCAGATTCGGGATACTGGGATTCTACCACTCTATAGGCCTAATTTATTAAAGCTTTCCAAGGCTGGAGAGCATACACTTTCATCAGTGAAACTGGATGATCCAGCAAACATTGAATGGATCTAATCCAGGATTGAAAGCATTTACTAACAAACAGCAAATGACTTTTAAAAAATCAATTCCAGGTTTGCTTGATCACCTAGTTTCACTGATGAAAGCGCATCCTCTCCAGCTTTGGAGAGCTTTAATAAATCAGGGCATATGTTCTCACACTATGAAATTGCTATAATATAGTCCAATTATTCTATACTGGGACAACCAGTTAAATAATAATCTATTGTAACAGTAGATCTGAATGTATCTGTTTCTACAAAGATACATGATGGTGGAAAGGAAGGGGATTTTAACCACTTTAGAGTTGTGTTTCCTGTAGAAGGAGGGCCAATCAGGTTTGCTGTCCTAAAAGATTCCCAGAAACATTAGCAGTAAGCTTAAATGGATGGTGAAAACATATTTTATTTAGATATATGAATTTTTTAATTTTTATATATTACCATGACATTTGTGTTATTACATTTATTTATCTTTAATATTTAATTATTTGAGGAAAAAGCCACAGAGAGTGTTGAGTAATCTTTATCAAAAAATTGTTTTTCTAAAATTTCCACAGCAGCCTAATATATTTTTTAAATATAGGAAATTATTAGTTTGTATTGTTTTTACACAGTTATTTCAGTATTATTAGATATAGTACAAATCATTTAAACATTTTTATGTTATGTAATGATTACCAAACCCATGCCAAACCCTTCACTAGTTTGGGGAAGTTAGTTTTAATAACTCAATATTTATTTTGCCACCTTGACCCATAACTTTCCCCTATTTTAGGGGAATAGGATCAGGGTTAGGTGTCAAAAGTTAAGAGTGTTAAAAACTCCTTTTAGAACTTAGGGGAAATGTTTGGTGGGGTATAGTTACATTTTTGTTAAGTGCTTTAGTGTAGATTTTATAATTTATTTCTATATCGCATTTATGTTTATAGAATAACAGATCTGGTTAGTGAATTACCTTTACATGATATTGCTTTTGATGCTGGAAAATGATAAACAAACTGGAATCTAAAACTCAAAGGGCCTGTTTTATAAAAGCTCTTCAAGGCTGGAGAAGATACACTTTCATCAGTGATCCTGCAAACCTGGAATTATTCTGCTCCAGGATTCAAAGCATTTGCTTATAAATACCAAAATATTTTTAAAAAATCTATTCCAGGTTACCAGGAGAGCCTTGGGGAGGTTTAATAAATTAGGCCCATAATATAAACTGCTTCTATCTTCTCTCTTACGTATCAGTAAGATGGGTCAGAGTGTGTAACATGTAAGTTACCTATACATAGCAACATACATAAACTTTGTTTACATGTGTCTATTGCAGGGGTCAGCAACCTTTACTATCAAAAGAGCCATTTTGCCTCCTCTTCCACTAAAGAAAAATAGTCTGGAGCCGCAAAACATAACACAGTTTATAAACTTTTAAAAGTTTTATTATTTTTTTAATTTTACCTGTTACAACAAGTGTGCATGTGTAGGCCTACTTTGAAATAAATTAAACACTGAACTATGCCCCTAGAAGCCTCCAGCTTCTAACGTATCATCCTGTTACATTAGCTGGAGGCTTCTAACGTAACGGTAGATTTTTTTGATGGGCAGAGTTCTTTATGTTCTGACGATGCCTTAGCGATGAAATTTTAAGGGGTGTTAGCCACAGGTGTCCCTCACTTGCAACTCAAATTTTTTTCACCTGTACCCCCGTTTCCAGATAAATTGGGGTTTAGGTGCTAGAAGCCTCCAGCAATGTGTAACAGGGTAATGGTTTTTTGATGGGTGGAGTTTTTAGGAGGTGTTAGCCACAGGTGTCCCCCACTTGCAACTCTAATTTTGTTCACCTGTACCCCCTTCCTGTTCCAGAGAAATTGGTGTTCAGGTGCCTCCAGCAATGTGTAACGGTAGATTTTTTTGATGGGCAGAGTTCTTTATGTTCTGATGATAGCCTAACAATTAAATTTTAGGGGGTGTTAGTCACAGGTGTCCCCCACTTGCACCTACATTTTTGGTTTTGTACATCTCCCCATTCCGGAGGAATTGGGGTTCAAAGGAGGGGGATGTCATTGTACACACCCATTTGTACACGCCCCGTGGTAGATTTATTTCACTGGTAGATTTTTTTCATTAGAACACCGGATAGGGAATCCCCCTCCTCCGCAGTGTCTTGGGAGGAAGGGGATCCCCCATCAGAGATCTCCCCGCGGCAGCCGAAGGGAGCCACAACAAGGAGGCTGAAGAGCCGCATGCGGCTCCAGAGCTGCAAGTTGCAGACCCCTGGTCTATTGGATTCAGCAGCAAATTCATAAATCTTTTCTACATCTCAGTTTACATATATTTTTCTCTGTAACCTATTTTATGTGTTATGCTTTTATCCAATTGCTTCATTAGCTTTGTGGTATATTCTTAATCTTTGCCATTACCATTTTGGTGTTCTCTAGCATCTTTTCTCGTACTGTGCACTGCTGAGTGTCTAATAATATTTAATGCTGTGCTTTGCTTCCAATTTGCTGCCTACTGAAAAAAAATCATATATAGTGCTTGAACCAGGCAGGATAGCTGCATATTATAAACACATGTATTTAAAGAAGATGTACTTGTCTTCTCTGGTGGATGCTGAAAATACCCACAATTTCTTGCTGCTTGACAGTTATCCATTTCAGCACACACTGGGACAAACAGCGGGACTTTAGTAGGTTAACCAAAAACATTGTGCACAACGAAGAACACAGAACACTTAATGGTTCAGTTAAAAGGACACAGTTAAATAAAGGCAAAGTTAAGAGGCAAACTATATAACCAACCATCTAATCTGTCACAAGGCACTGACATATCACTGCAGTGGGAATATCAGTGGCACACAGATGGATGACAAGCAGCAGCCAACAGAGTGGGGGTTCCATTGCCAAAATTAGGCAAAAACATAAGGTAAAGTCCTACATTCTATAGTGCAACACAGTTCATATTAATAAAAAAATGTCTATTAGGAGTTAAAAGTGCAATATTGAAAGAATTTTGAGGTGGGTAACTGTCAACATTCAGATATGTGTGTGTGGAGGGGAAGAGGGCAGAAAAGAAAATCTACTATTGCTATACTATTTAGTAAAAGCATTAAGATGCTCAGGAAATATAACATACCAGTAAAGCCAAAACTCCAGTCTTACTTTCAGTCCTAAAAAGGCATAAATCTGTAATAAAAATGCCCAGTCTGCTCCTCAGTCAGAGAGAGAGGCCAAGGAATGAGGTCACTGGGTCTAACATAAGGTATGTAAAAAAAAAAGGAAAACATTTTGTTAGCTTGTTAAATAATTAGTGGAGAGGGGGGAACCAGGAAAGAAAAACTGCAAGTGGATTATATTCTAGATTTAATGTGATCACTAATCAACAGTTTTTTTTCCCAAGCACTAAGGTTGCATGCACACACTCAACATGTGTACAGCAGTCAAACACGTGTAGGTAAAAATCCAGCGTGGGTAAAGTGGTTGTCCAACACCATTTAGTGGTCTACTGGAGATGACTGCTGTAATTTCTTGTGGCAAAGGATTCCCACTTTTCATCCCCCTTCATTTCCATAGAACAGAACAACCCCTACTTCTTCTGTGACTGGACATGATTTTAAAAGAGTATAGGTGTCCCCTGGTTTTCATTAGAGCACCCCACAAGTATGAGCTCTGGTGAAAAGCTCACCCAGGTTCTTCCACCATAAGTGAACAGATCAAAGGACTGTATGGACAGCTAAAGATCATATGCAGTTGGCAAGTGAGAATCAAGGTCTAGACGGTCCAATGTTAGGGCAGGTGGAAAAATAGAAGCAAGGTCAAGTTTAGGTATCTGGAAAAGTATTACCAGGCAGAATATAGCTGGGTAAAGTCTCAGGTAACACACTGAGGATCCAGCAACCTTGGTGCAAGAGAAATAGGACTAGGAGCCAACAGCAGGACACGATTAAAACTAAAAATTAATCTGCTTTTTGGCTGCGGCACGAACCAAGAAATCCTCCTAATCTGTGCACAGCCTCAGAGTAAGTGCTGGGGATGCACAGCAAAAGGGAGGCTGGGGATGCTGTAAGCTGCTAGACAGATGATCTGTGGAGTGATAACAGCAACATAATGAAAAAATAACACAATATCTTCTAAAAACTGTATTTTACATTCACTCCCCTGAAAATGTTTTAACATTCCTGCAAATGTAAAAGATAGAAACAGGGGTAAGAAACTATATGGTCATTATGGTATCATTTTTATTTATAGTAAGTAAGAAAGTTTGTTACAAGGATATCAAACAAATTAAAAAAGTTTGCCATAGCTGGACAGAAATCAGTGAGTCCAAAGCATTACACATGACCCTTAAAAAAGAGATATAATGCTAATAAGTTATTCACTGAGTCAAATGTTGTTGATTATGTTGATCGTGGCTTGAAAGAGAATAAAATGGATGTGAATTCATGCCAGAAGTCAACATAGAAGCATATTTTATCTAAGCAACAAAGTCTTCTTAAGTTTAATAATTCATACCTGGGATCAGGGTTGATAGACTGGTAAACATAACTAAGAATATTGAGCAACATCTGGTTTACAAGGTTTACAAATTCTTTAATAACGAACTGAACTGCCATATATGGATTTAGGAACATGGGAATGTGTAGATTTTGGAATACCCGTAAGAGTATAATTACTACTTTTTTTTGCTTTTAATATAGAATAAAAGGTATCCTGTGATATAGCTTTAATGAGATCAAATTAGGAAAGGTAAAATATGTGAGTAGGAAAGGTGCAAAAACTATCTGGCATGAGACAGGTATTTTTCAATATGTGGACTTTTCAAATCTTTGAGAAAGTAAGAGAAGAGATGCTCATAACCTAGGCATACCTGGAATGAATTATCAAGTATATATTTTAGAAAATTCATACCATAAAGGAACTGTAATTTCAGAATACTAAATAATAACTTCCACATAACATAATTTTAGTTGTTTGAAGGTATCAACAATGTACCAAATGGTTTAGAATTATGTCTGCCACTTTTTCAACCTGCCTATAAACTATATTGAGTAAAGAATTAAATGTGTTATTTCTGTGTTTGCAGGTAACACCCAGCTAAAACAACACCATGGGTAATATCAGACCACCGCACTAACTATAAAAGTGTAATAAAATTAAAATTACAGTGAATCATGAATGCATATACCAACTCTGCGTAACTCATGCGATAGAGACAGTGGATACCTAGAGTCCCACACACTTTTGTAAACTTGTAAGCTCTTCGGGGCAGGGTCCTCTCCTCCTGTATCACTGTCTGTATTAGTCTGTCATTTGCAATCCCTATTTATGTACAGCGCTGCGTAATATGTTGGCGCTATATAAATCCTGTTTAATATTAATTTAATAATAACTTCTACATTTAAGGGGCATTGGAGCAGAAAGTGCTCAGAATCTCTTTGTCTCAAGCACACAAAGTCACTTGAGGGCTGATAAATCCTCAAACAAAGTTTACCATGAAAGACGATCCAAGTCAGCTCCTTTATAGTAATTAATCTTAGCCCCTCCCTCAAAACTGGATTGGGGCAAACCCTTAAGGTCAATGACCATCAAGGAATGAAGACAAAAATCTACCTCTCCAGAATTTTCCTAGTGAGGTTTTTAATGTCCTCTGCTGTGATCTGCCATTGCTTCAATAGTTTCAGACACAGGGTAACATAAACTGGAAGCCCATCCTGCTGGATTAATGTTTGCATCCACCAGACTTGCCTGTCTAACTATCTCCCTGACTTGTCCCTGAAACCTTTCCTGTCTTTAGGCGTAATAACGGTTAAAAAATCACCACCAAAGACAATCTGGTAGGAAGTAAAAGGAAAGACTTTAACCCATGTTGAAGAGGTAATTTCTGTCCATTTGGTCAGAGGCCCATACATGTTTAAAAGAAGCAGGTCTTGCCCCTCCACCAAGGCATCTATGACCATACTTTTCCCCATTTCTACTTCAAAATACCACTGACAACTCCCCTTAATGGTTTTAAATCAACTTCACTGTAAGGCTCAAACGTTCCCACTTCCTTTTTGCTGGATGGATTTGGGCCAGAGAACTGAGCCTGGTCTATTGCAAAAATAAAAAGTTATCATCAAACTGATAACTGAGCAAAAATAGGGCCATGTCACCAGTGTTTATGGATTTAATGCTGGTGACATTAATGTTTGCCACTTTCAATGGATCAGGCACCACCATCAGGATGATTGGAGTAACTGCTTCTTGACCTTACTTTTACACAAACTACCAAATGAACTTGACCATTTTAAAGATAAACTGCTTGATTCCTCCATTGGTTCCACCTCTCCATCAGACAATGCCTCATATCGATTCTGTGCTACATTAACAACCTCACAAAATTTCTTCCTAGGCTGCCCTAGGTAAAAAGTGGAGGAGGGGACATGCTGCACTCCCAATCTCTATTCAGCTTGTATGCACTTTCCTTAAAGGGGCCACAATCTCACCATAAATTCCCAACCACACCGACAAATTTGCTGCGAGGTAGAATAATTTCTAACCAATATTGTTACTGGCTTTAATAAATTTTGCCTGTAGCCTCTGTGTGGGACTAGGACACACCAGCTTGAATCGTTTTTTAAATAAGCTTCATGTCGCTCCCAAAAAGCATCAAGGCATTCTGGCATAACAAATTACAAATACATTTTATACCCCATTGAACACTGGGGATATTAATACAAATGATGCAACAAAATCTATTTTTAAAATCAAACCAGTCACACGGATTCTGCTTGGCAGAAAACCCCCTTTTGTCCAATATAACTGCACTAGATTTCTCCTCTTAAAAAAAGGTACAGGTCTATTTTTTTAAAGGCAGTATTTGTAGCTCTCCTTCCTCTAACAATAGCAGGTGCAGGTATTCCTGAAGCTGCCCAAATATTTTCTGCTGTGGCTTTCCCCCTAGCACCGGGTTTTCTATTCACATTTGCAATATTAAATATGGGCTCAGCAATTTTATTACCTGCCTGAGACATGCCCAGTGGGTCCCCATCAGTAGAGAGTCCAGCATGTTCCTTTTTAGCAGATGTAACTTCAGCCATCAGACCTTGCAGGATCTTAGTGGCAGGACTACTGTTCCCAGCAAGCTTCCAGCACTATGAAGGCCACATCTATTCCCCCCTTGGTGTCATCATCAGGCCGACCCTGCACATATGTGCTGATGGAGAACTTATTTGTTATTCCAGAGCTGGGCATGTTGTCATTTGCTTCATCTGGTTCATCAACTTATATATATTAATAAATATTAATAAGCAGACTGTCCTGGATCAATATATATATTGGTATGTTGAAGCTGTGATAGATGCATTATTTTTATTTTAATTTCCAATAAACCAAATAATCTATAAGTACAACATGGATCCAAACATACAGTACAGTGAGTAAGGAAGAGAGAGCAAAATGAGAAGTAGGAGGGGGTGCTGAGAAGTTCCTGGGTGAGTGTGGGGGCATATGACAGCCTAATATCTTACTATGTAACTGAGCAAAAATCAGGTCTTTGCGATTTTTAAAACTGTTTTTTCTTTTAGTGAGAAGCTGTGATGGCAGAGGCACAAGCAAGTTTCATGTAGTTGAGTTACGGGCCATCATGAATTTTTTTTTCTCCAGGGAGCAAAGTAGTCACAAAGGGCATTCACACTGAGATGTCACAAACACTGGGGGAGAAGTGTCCTACCTACAGCACTGTCAAAACAGTTTCAAGACTGGGCATTTCA
>NC_092866.1:25455554-25458055 GCF_032062135.1 Pyxicephalus adspersus
CATAACTTTGGCTCTCTTCTTTCTTGGCAAGGCCAGGAACTTCTCAGCACCCCCTCGTGTAAAGGTATGAATACTTTACCAGCTCATGGACAGATTAACAGCATGCAAAGTCAATCTGCAGCTTCCTGAGCATAGGAGATACTTTTTTTATGAAACAAAGCATAGCTTTAGGAGAAGAGGAATTATATTTTTATATACAAAGTTTTAGTTATGCTTCATCTTGAACATGCAGTTCAGTATTAACAAGCATTTAAAAAAAAAAAGATGTGAAAAAAAAGAGGCAACGGTTTCCTGGCATTAGGCATTGGTAACAGCCATAACAGTCTTCCTTTCAAGGCAGTTGAGGGGAAGGGGAGGCACATGGTAGCTGGCTTAGGAAAGAAAAATATACAATCTGGCCGTGGGAGTGACATCGAATGGGGAAATGGAAATAACTGCTTTTAGTACAGGAGAGGACTATCTACAGTTATGCAAAAAGAAAGGTAAGGCCTTTTATCTTTAAAAAAAACTCAGTGGGAAGCTGTTCACCTTAAGGTGCCCAGACTATGGACACTCCAGCCTCTCAAACTGTCTTTAACATAAAGATCCTTGGCCCAGCCAATCCAGTCAGTGGCCAATGACAGATTTAGGCAAATTTATAGAAATGTTTGTTTAGAAAATATGAATTCCATCTCAAAATTTAGACATATTTCCAGTTTGCTCCAGACAACATTGTTCTGACCTCTAATCCTAAGAGAAAATTATTTTCCTTATTAATTATCCATTCTAAGCTCCTCTGTTAGTTGAAGGTTTCTTTACCAATTGCTTCTGGGATTCCATAAACAGATAAAGTTCATCTCACTAAATATTTATTGCAGTAGCTCACAGAACTAGTACATCCAAGGTCTCACCCACTATTTGTAGAAAATTCTTAGGCCTTTAGAAAGAGGCTCAACAGAAGAGCCCCCATTCCAGGTGTGCTGGATGCTTGGTTCGAGGGTTCTTTTGACTAAAAGACAAGGCCTCTCCCAGGGGAAAGAGTCTAAAGGGCAGTCAATTCTCCACCAGATCATTCTACAAAGAGTGATGGACTGGTAACTCTAGTGGCCACCAGGTGCTTTGTTGCCAAAGATTTCCAAGGATCACCTCACTGACGATTGAGGGATCAGGTAACACCAGAGAAAGGTGATGATCGAACTGGGGATGACAAGTTGAGGTCCCAGGCTGTGGTCAGGTCAAAGGACGAACAGGCATAAACAGGTGTCAAAGTCCCAAAGCTTTAGGAGGTGACAGGATTTAAGTATACCAGCAATCTAGGTCTTCATTGTACACCCTGCTCAAAGCTGTACAGCTCCAGCTTTAAAAGAAATCCCCCAGCAGTTCCCCTTTTTATTCCCGTATTAGAAGTACAACCTCCTTAATTTCCTATGTAAGACGTCTCTTCCATGCTTTATGCTTCAGTTTTTAGTCTTTGCTGAAGTGTACTTTTAAATTTTAAGTTACTCGTTAATTTTTAAGCTTTTTTAGGGCGGTGTCAGACAGGCAAGCCTGCCACCAGAGGCAGTTTTGCAATGCCAGAATATGTATAAATTCAATCTGAATTTTCAATAATGAAAATCACTACTGTTATTTGGTTTAGCAAGGAAATGACTCGTGATTGTTCAATTTTAGGGATTCTGTCACTGAAATAGAATAGCCTACCAGATATGGTCAATAATTTAGGGGTTAAAGCAATCTAAAATAGATGTTGAAATGAAAGTCTTGCTTTAAAAAAAAACTTTTATTACTAATATATACTTGAAGTGAAACTAAACAAATCACACTTACCTTTAATCTCTTGATTCTGCTGGAGATGTCCTTGATTGGGACCCATGCCGTCCTGGAATTCTTCTTTGTTCGCTATCTTTATCTGTCTTCTTCCTTGTTCTGGCTACATTACCTGATCTCACTGCGTATGCCCGATCTCAAAGGAGCAGCCAGGAGCCTTCTAGGATGTGTGATGTAGGTATCCCAGGAGGCTCTGGGCTCCCATTAGGAAGGGGATGGGCTTCATCCAAAAAGGGGCTTTTTTTTAAAACAAAAAGGGTGTAACATTTTTACTTAAAAGGAGTTTCTACTATGTAATGTAAAGTAAAAAGGATTGTGAGGTAATAGGTCAAACAGCCATTATGTATAGTTATATCCTGTTCTGTTCTGAGGTAGAGCTGTTCAAGTGAATTTGTGTTAATCAATGTGTTATGGTATATTTTTTTGTTTTTCACTCAGTAATTTGAAGCCTTTATTCTGCTTTTCATACACCAAAGCATTTTTTATGTATATATGGTAATAATTTTATGCATACTGGTCTGTAAAATCTATAGGGGCAGAGAGGAAATTTTGCCTTGAATTCTGCTTTAATATATAGACAAAAGTTAAATGATTACACAGCTCAACCAAAAACATTTTTCAATATATTTAGTTTATTTCAGGTCTGCTAAATCTAAAAATGACATCAGTTTCATTGAATTGGCTCTAGTTCTTGT
>NC_092866.1:25458216-25468550 GCF_032062135.1 Pyxicephalus adspersus
TGAGTTCTTCAAGAAGAAGTTGTTTAAATGACCCTAATGTATTTTCATATTTTGTAGGAGACATTACAGAATTTGTTAAACAAACATATCTTGCATATTTTGGTATTAAACTGGGGGACCAAGATAAGTATTGGGCTCCCCATATGCTATGCAAAACTTGTGTACAGTGTCTACATCAGTGGAAAAATGGAAAACTGAAAAGTTTGAAATTTGGTGTACCTATGGTATGGCGAAAGCCCAAAAATCATCATAATGATTATTATTTTTGTGCTCTGAATGTAAAAATTTAAATCGTTACAAGAAAAACAAGTTGGAGTACCCTGATTTGGAATCAGCAAGACGACCTGTGCCGCATGGTGCTGATGTTCCCATGCCAGTGTTCAGTACATAGGACATGTGAAATGACACTCCTAACATATTTCATTGAGGACTTTATGTACTGTTTTAACATCCCTGGACTACTAGCCCATATGGGAGTACCAGAATACCGAGCAGAAGACCGGCGGCTTTTCATAGACAGTTCCACTCTAAGTTTGAAATCTGTTTTACTGCATAATGGCAACTGCTATGCATCAATTCCAATTGGTCAGTCAACAAAACTTAAAGAAGAATATGAAAATATCAAAATGGTCTTACAAAAGCTTTGCTATCATAAACACCAATGGTCCATATGTGTTGATTTAAAAATGGTGAACTTCCTAATTGGATAGCAAGGTATCCATGTTTCACCTCCTTGTGGGATAGTAGAGCAAAGCAGGATCAGTGGAAAAAAGTGAAATGGCCTCCAAGAGAAAACATGAAGAAAGTTGCAGCAAACACCAATAACAAGCCAATTGTTGACAAAGAAAAAATCATTCTCCCTCCACTACAAATAAAGTTGGTATTAATGAAGCAATTTGTTAGAGCTCTGAACAAGTACAGTGACTGCTTCAAATACATTTGTAGATTCTTCAATGAATTGAGTACTGAAAAATTAAAAGAAGGAATCTTTCATGGACCCCAGATTCGTAAACTGATAAATGATTCAAATTTCACAAGTTACATGACTGATACTGAAGCTTCTGCCTAGCACAGCTATGTCATGATTGTCAAGAACTTCTTGTATAACCATAAAGCACAAAATGATGAAGAACTGGTATAAAACTTGCTCTTAAACTTTAAAAATGAGGATGCTACTATGAGCATAATGGTACACTATCTCCATAGCCATTTGCAAAAATTTTCAGAAAACCTTGGCGATTTCAGTGAGGAACAAAGGGAGAGGTTCCATCAAGATATAAAGAAGAAATGTATCAGGGCTTATGGAATAGACACATGATGGCAGACTACTGCTGAAGCATTCAACGTGATTGTCCTGATCATCAGCATAAAAGGAAATCATACAAATGGAGTTTTTTAATGACTTCTTTGTGATTAGTTCCGTAAATATACTGAATATAGAATATATTGGTATTAATATTTCAAAAATTAAATTTTGTATACGTAGGCATATCTAGTTTATTTAGCCTAATCGCATGTTTCGTTAATTTTCTATGAGGTTATTATTGAGGTCATTATAAACCTAGAGCCAACCCAGCAAAACCAATACCATATTTGGAATATGTGCATCAAACATAACCTAAAATGACTTTAATCTGTTTGGCAGGAAAATGTTTGTTGACCAGTGTTATTTTAAGGGTTAGAGTGAAGGATCATTCTTAAGAAGAAAAGCAGGTTTAGGTGTTAGGGTAGAATTAACTATTAGAAATTTGTATCTGTTGTAACACAAAAGCTCCACACTGTATTTGATTGTGCTAAAAGTTAATTTTCTGCCAAGCTCAGGTCACAATCCAAATATCTTCAGTTTTTTCAGTTTTTGCATGACATGCATAACAATTAATTGCTTTAAATGACATCACTGTCACTGTTAAAATGTGATAGATGAAATGTTCTTCAAAAAGATACAAAGGTAGCATTACATAAAAAATTATGATAATTTTAAATTGCTATTCTTCGCATGAAAAATAATGATTAGCTTCTTATGTATTTTTATAACATATTCAAACTTTCTGTGTACCTTGTATGAAAGTCTAATGAACTATTTAGAGTGCTTTTATGGATAGCTCTCTCCAATGAAAAATATTGAACTTTAAACATAAAAGCTTTTTTTCTTGCTTATAAGGAACATGCATAATAAAGGTTCATTGGGTATATACCATTTTAATACCACCACTTTCCTTAGCACAGCTATGAGTGTTAGTTTATTATATAGCTATGGAAAAAATGGAAATGCCATTTAAGGTTGGGCATTTAGGTGGGCTTCTTTTTTTATGCCAATATAGTTTCTTTTTGCCATGCTATTTAAGTTTGAGGTTTTTACCTCCATCTATATCTATCCATTTATAATTAAATTACAAAATGTAAAACAAAAAAAAATAAAATGCATTTTTTAACATTTTTATTCCTATGTAGCCTGTGATAAAAGCAGCATGCCATTGGCCTGATTTATCAAAGCTCTTCAAGCCTGGGAGAACCTGGGTGGTCTGGCAAACTTGGTGGTGTATTTCTTAAAAATGATTTGCTATTAGTTGAGAAAAGTTTTCAGTCTTGGACCAGTTATTTTCCAGGTTCCCTGGATCATCCAGGTTTACTCATATTAAATGAGTCACAGAATGATTGTAAAGTTACCCAATGCTTGCTGACACTGCTAAATTTGACCTGGTCACCAAGGCATCAATGACCTCTGGGTACAAAAGGATTAAACAGCTACCTTAACACTACAGTTTAACATCTAATAGGACAATTAACTAGGATTACAAACCATTGCCAATCCTTTAGCAACAACTGGCTGCTTTAGGGTGACCAGAAACAACATCTTTCATGTTCTGCAGGCAACCACAATATGAAAGCAACCACCTGCCCAAAATAGTTCCCAATCACTCCCATATGATTGAATGAGAGCAGCTGGGAGCACAATTGACCATTTAGTAAATTGCACATTTAAAATTATCCATTTTCTTAGAAATTAGAGTGATGGAGGTCCATTATATGAATGCAAGAAATTATTTCTCTATATTGCACTTTGAGCAGGAAATAAGCTTCTAATTGGTAAGTAAACATTATCAGAAGACAGACAAACTGACAAACATAGTTCTCACATGTAAAGCTCTCACTGTAGATTTCACCTAACTAAGCATTATAACATAATTGTACTGTAAAGTGAGGTATATTTTTTTTACACAGATGACATTTCTTAATTACACAGGCAGGTAAGATAACTATAAGAGGAAAATGACTTGGGGAACAGGTTTTGTTTATTGAAAGTTATGGTAGACTGTAACTCTGCTTTAAGACATGTCTCTGTTTTGCATATGTAAAAAGTCTTTCTTCATTCCAGGGAAAGCCCCCAAGGGCAGTAAGTACTAGGACTTCCTTTTGCTTACGAATGAGAATTTTATTAGTAACATAATGCTAACAAAGCCAATTTGGGACTGAAAAGCCTGAAATATAGAGCACTGTGAGTGTATTTATTAATTTTACACAATCTTATATCTGAATAGAACAACAATACACTTTTTCCTGAAGTTAGCTTTATGTACTTTGTTGTGTTTTTAATACTTGAGTGAGTTTATGTTTAAAGTGGGAAATCAAACTGTAATTCTCTTGCTGCTGGGCAATATCTTGAATTTCCCCTCAAAGAACACATTTTCTAAAAGCACATGACCTGTAGAATTAGAAGATGTGCTACTGATTTTGTAACATGATAAATGTAGAAAAAATGTATCATGCCCATATTTTCACTGAACATAAACTAAAATCATTATTAGTACACAAATACAAATTTACTTCCAAAAAAAACTATATTTAAAAGAAAAAACAGCTTTAAATAAAATGGTAACTTTTAATCATTTAGAATTGTTATGCAGAACAACATGCTCAGAAATACTACATAAAAAAAATCATCCACTTCCCTTTCCCTCCTATTTACACTTTTTCTTACTTGTTTTTTTCCCCACCCTGATGAACATACTAATACATTTTTTAAACAAAATATTCCCATTTTCATTACATACCTTTTTTTTCAAACTAGTATAGGTGTAGTGGAATCTATCATTAAGACAAATATTATTACTATCTTGTATTTATATAGGACCAACATGTAATGTAGTGCTTTACAAAGTCTATAGTCATGTCACTGGCTATCCCTCAGGGCTCACAATCTAATATCCCTACCATAGTCATATGTCATTAACACAATCTAAGGCCAATTTTTTTGGAGGGAGCTGCAGTTCTCAGAGGAAACTCATGCAAACATTAGCATGCAAACTCCAGTGCAGAAACTTGTCTCTTTGCAGAGTGCTAGCCACTAAACCATTGTGACACCCATAGGTAGGATCATTTGCCATCAGATTGCTGTAAGATCCCAAATATTAAGCCCCGCTTGGGCAAAAATATTATTTTATGAATGCCCACCAAAAGTCAAAAATAAAAAAGTAGCCCTGGGTCTGTATTTACCCCTTCTCCTTCAAATGTCCCCCACAAACTCCCTAACAGATTCTCCCACTGAGTAATACAACACTGTTTACATTTGGGTTGAATCATGCAGATACAGTCAAAGTTATTATTGGACTCCTTATTATTTAATTTTTCCTGCAAGGTTGCATGCCACAGGAATGACAACAACTGGAATGACAAAAACATTCCTGCAGGACCATTTACACATTTTATGCCAAGGCAGTATTTTGAATTCAGAGAGAACTTGTAACTGCAATTGCAATTTAAACAGTAATGGGATCACAGTTTGCTCCACAATACATTTTTTATAGACTGGACTAAAGAAGACAAATTTGTCCATCTGCACCACCCATTTAAAGACATATCTCTGCTATATAGACAAAACTCTAGTTATCTAAACATCAGGGGGAAAATTCTTTCTGGAATGGTGCAACCACTACAAAAAGGCTACGTACACACTTGCAATGGTTCTCCTCTGATAATCGGCTCAGGGCCAATATCGGATGAGAATCCGGGGTGTGTAGAGTGCCCATTGTCCACCGTCCAAACGACCATCCTGGCAAATCCAAGGACGATGGACGATGAACGATCCTAATGGAAGTAAAGGGAGAGAGCACAGCGGGGTGCCGCTCCGTCGTTCTCCCCCTCCCCCTCCATAGAACAGAACAGTGCTGTATGTACAGCAATCATTTATGCATTGTGCAGTTGTTTGTCGTTGGAAAGGATCCTAAAAGATCCTTTCCAACCACAATTATTGCACGTGTGTATGCAGCCTAAATCTAACTTTGTAATAAACCTAAAACGTGCCTACTCCCTGAAGGAAACACATTTCCTCTACACCAATAAACACATCAAACAGAACAGACAAGTGATATCTCCAATATATCTCAAACATAGGCAGATCTGCCTACTATAGGGATAGTTTTAAAAAACATACAAAAATGTTCATATACACTCAGGCCATATGGTACAGTCACACCTGATCTGCCATATGGTTTTTGCAGTGTAGACACTACAATCAGATCATAAAGGTAGCACCCAATTCTATGGAAACCTTTCTAGAATAAAAGCCATGTGAGGATAGACAGCCTTTGGAGGACAACTACCACTTACAAATGCAAAATTATAATAAAACCACTCTAACTTGGTATTAAATAAAATGAGAGATTATGAGACAAGACCGTTATCTATTATCTTTCAGCAGATGATTGAAAAAAAATCCAAACAAAGCTGGTACATCTCTTCCCAGGCCCCCATATTCAACAGCAAAAACACTTTATTTCCACTACATTTAGAAACAGTTACAGGAGTGAACAGGTGAAATGTGACATAAATGTTTGTTTCAATTATATATATATTTTTTTTTGACAACACGTGTAAATTCAAATTATTTGATCCATTTGCATTAAAGTCTGTGACTGTTGGCTTATCATTTCAATTGAAAAGTCCCAGTCCTTAATTATGTTACCAAAATATCTATAATAACAGATCTCAAAAAAAAAATACAAACTAAGTATGTAGTTTTTTTAAAAAAAATGTCAGAAATAAATTGGTTGTGTACATTAGCCTGTCATTTCCCATTATTCCTTTAGGTGGTGCTGTTTTTTTACAATGATAGTTACAATTAAAAAGAAACATTGTAATACTCTGTTAGATTGTTACTTTGTTTATGAGCCATTCATCATTATGAATGAAAACAAACACAGCACCACCTGGAGGAAAAATGGTAGAATGAGAATTAAAGCCTAAAAAAGCTGAATTGAAAAGGAAAATCCTAAAGCAATCATGTTAATAAATGTTAATAAGCTTTAACTTTGGAACTAACATTTATAAAAAAAAAAAATTATAGCTCCGCTTAGCTGTAGTGTGCACCTGTTGACAATTCCAGGATCTCCCCTGCCTTCTGATTTCCTGTTAACAGTTTGAGATCCTACAATAGCTCATCACCAATTTCCTGGAAAACAAGGCCAGTCCACTCTCATGTAGACACCTGATTTTCACTGTAATAAAGTAATGCTGGAACATTATGTCAAACATCATTGTTCTTCCTGCTTTTGGTGTCCCTCAAGGCCCATAATGACAAGTTGCTTTTTATGTTTGCAGCTAATATCTTTATCAGGATGATTGAACATGTAATCTGAACATTAGGTACTATGATGTATAACCCAGATCTGTAGCATAAAAGGTCAATGTTGTATCTAGGGCCAAACTATATATTAATAAACCATTATTGTTTTCACACTATACTGCCAAAAGTCTGTCTTTTCTTTCCTCTCTTTACTTATATACATTATGACAACAGGCTTGGCATTGTATATGTGTAAGAATCTTATATAAAAAAAATTGACATCCCCAGAGTAAATTACAATTTTATTGTAATCACTTATCAACCAGATTGCTATTAGAATTTGCTTCAATTTTGAGGTTAGTTGGACATTGATTTACAGAATCATCACCCTTTCCCTACTGTACTCATCCTGCAATTTTGGTGACAATACAATGTTTAGGGGCTTGGAAGTGGCAATAGACTTGAATACAAACTTGAACTGTATTTAAATGAGCATAATTTTTGATTAAATGAAATCAAATTGAAATTGACCCATTTTTATCATTACTGAGATATGACTGACTAATATGATATAGGTCCTTATCATAAATGTCAGTGTGAACACACAAAATCATTACAGTAGCCTCGATCATAAGGATCATCCTCATCCATACACAGCAGAACCACCACTGACCTTATCACTCAAATAGAATGAATTCAAGTCATCATTAAGTTTAATCACCAGTAAGGGAACACTATTGTTCACAGCTATGCATTATAATCATAAAATCACACACAAAAGAGTAGTAGGTGGAGATCACTCTCATTTAAACGTCTTTCTTCTCTTCTCCAGCAGGCAAGCAATATACAAAAGCTGCAAAGTAGCATAAGACTGAAAGCAGTTCTGACCACAACTTTGAATGATCTAAGCAGATATTTAAATAAACCACAGTATACAAAAGTTTAAAAACATTTAAAATCTTTATACGTTGCCCAGGTCTCTTCCAAACCAAGTTTTGCCTTTCAGCCTAAAGATATACTTAAAGATATAATTAATGGTAGAAAATGTAAGGTATGAAAGTATGAAACTAATAAAAAAGGAAATAATAAGGGAAAAATGTAAAATAGTAAAAGAAACAAAGTTAAATGGAAAAGAAAACAAGGAAGAAGAAAAGGTAAACAATAAAAGTAAGAACAATGTAAGAAATAATCAACTGAAAAGAAAAAAGAAAAGAAAAAATGGAGCAACTAGGACCACATCGCATCTATACAAAATACAATTTAGTTTGTTAAATAATATGAATTAAGTGATTTACAGTGATAAAGTGCCTTTAAAGAATGTGATATGCAAATTTGTTTCACACACACATATCATAGTTATAGAGTATATAGTATAGTATATAGTATAGTATAGTATAGTAAAGTATATTATAGAGTATAAACATGGCTGGTCTTTCAATGGCAATAACAGTGTGTTTTGCTGATCTGTTAGACATGATTTAGAAGCTTGTGGTGCATATAATAATTCCTTCATTATTAACATTAATGTGCAGTCTGATAAGTATTAGGGTAGGTGTAGTAGTGTAGGTTGCAATGCACCAAAAACATATCCTAATGGTATGCATAATTTTTTCCCAGTACCCCACAATGCACACCCTTGATTGTCAGAAAACCTACTTCACTATAGACATTAGCTTTGCTGAAATAATATTTGCAAAATAACTCCTCAGTAGCTCATGAGCGAGTCTGCACTTGGGTCACCAGTGTGAGCAGAATCAAGTGGTAATCATTATTTTTTTATTAGCCATGATGAAGGGGATTATAGAATGGGGCCGTCTCCCCTTTAACATAATTGTTGTAATAAGGAAGATATACACTCCTTTATTATGTCCTACCTATAATAATACATATTTATTAGGGCAAAGATATGTAAGGGTCTGAAAATGCAATACAATAATCCCTGGTATAATAAATAAAGGCCTAATTCCCACAAGATCACACTTATTGGAGGTCAGCTTTAAGGGGATTGGAGACCAATATATATACTGGAGCTTAGGCTTCCCTAAAACTACAGCTCTACAATAACTGTCCGGTACCTAAACATCTTTAATGCTTTGCACATGTATAGCATGTCTGTAACACACAGAAGATCATAAGCTATGGGCATAATAAAATATATGGGACATTTCATGATCACCTAAATAAATCATCAACTTTAATATATAAACAGATTTTAACCCTAATTGAAAAAAGAGTAGGGAAAGGGGGGAGGCAAAATAAATGTTTTGATTGGGGCACCAAATAAAGTTGGAATGACCCTACCTATTTATACAAAAAGATGATTTATTATTGACCTTTCTATCTACTACTACTTACAGAATTTAGGAACCTCCTTTCCTAATAATTATAAGGGGGAACTTAATCACTTATTCTTCTAACAAAAGCTTTTTCTCTGAAGAATTGTAAATTTTGAGCATAATTGTCAATGCTTTGTTGCATCTATTAACATTTGTTACTAAGCTCATATTCTACATGAAAATTGAAAAAATGCAAGCTTATTAGAGTGCTTATGAAAATAATACGTTATTAATAGCACATGTTAATTTCATTAAAAAATACATTATTTTTGGCCCATATTTGTATACATAATTTATATATTTATCACTTATAAATCTTGAATACAACTGTGATGTTAATATCCTCAGAACTTTAGAGTAAAAACATATATGAATGTTGCTGATAGCTTGTTAAGTATGACAAATTATGAAAACAAGGGTGATAATTATACAATTAGTGTTGGTTGCAAGAAAACAGACAGCACTGCTTGAATCCAAGACATCTGCTATGCTGACCCAAACCACCTAAGTTCTGGACCAGCTGAAGAATCAATTGCTCCCAGATTAAATATAGTTGTTATTGCCACTTTCTCCAGCAATCTGTTCCTCTTGACAATAGCATCCTCTAGATTTATGTGACCACTCCCCAGCTGTCTGCCCGGGTAGCAATATAGATATTTCAAGATACAACTGGGAAACAATTGTAATATTATTACTTCTCCTCTTCGAACAAACAACAAGGGGATGAGATTGAATGGTGAACTTATGTACATAAGGTCAATGTGAACACTCAAACATGAAACAATTGAATTTCCTTTTCTTTTGGGGATGTGGAGTGGTGTTTCAAACTTACTTTTGTTTCATTCTTTTACTTATTAATAGTGCTTTTTAACATTCTTTCACTAGTCTCTATGTTTATGCAAAAAATACAAAACTTTTCTCTGTAATAATGTAGCTGTGCTTTGATCTTTTGAACTATCTGTGTAAGCTTTCTGTAACTGAAATTGAGGTTTAAAACAATGTGCGCTTTATTGTTGGCACTTGCTGAGCTCCTGAGACAGAAAAGACTGATTTATTAGCTTGTCAGGGGAAGCATTGTTGAAGGAGGCAATCAAAAAGCATTTACTTAGCTAAACTAAAATTACTGCCTTTTCAGTGGCTAATTTGTATAACTCCCATGGAGGAACTTGGAAAGTGTTTGATGAGGCATAAAATGATGATTAATGAATTTATTGCCTTGATTCTCATTAAACACAAAGTAGTATATCTTTTTTTTTCTTTTTCCCTTCTAGGTTTCCAACTCTGTATTTATACTATAGTATAGAAAAAACAAAACAATAAAACTTCAAAAATACCGCTTGTATGTGTAGATTTGACATTATTATAATATAGAATATTTTAACATCACATTTTTTAGTAATAGAACAATAGCAATATGAGCTGTTTTATTAAAAAAA
>NC_092866.1:25468873-25470800 GCF_032062135.1 Pyxicephalus adspersus
ATATATATATATATATATGAGCAAAATTTTAGAATTAATTGCAGTTCATGAAGGTCTAATAAAAAAGGTCCTGATGTGACTGTTAACAAAGACTAAAGATTTAGCAGCGCTCATTCTTTGACATCTTAATACATACAGGTTCACCTCCTGTGTATACACAGCTTTCCGTAGTTGATAATCAGGTTTTGTAGAGGCATATTTACAATTTATCCACTTCTTCTTTTTTACATAAATTTGTTTGTAATAATAGCAAACACATGCATTAAGGCACACAATAGTGCACATGGCAACAAACAGTGTTATACTGTGAATTGCAATCATTTTGGAAAGTGATATGTTGAGAATTTCAAGGATTTCTTTCACTATTGATTATTTGAATGGAACATTACAAGCCAATGTGTGTGAAGTTTTGCATACTGTATGCAAATATTTTTTACAGTGCTATGCAGCCAAACATTGGGAACGGGTCCTAATGAAAATATACAAATAGGCGTTTATTTACTGTTCGCTTAGCAGGCGATTTATCCCTATGCATGGAATAATTTTCTTGTATTGTAATTGTGGTGAAATCTCACTTTGCTAAGAATATCCAAGAAGGGAAATATATACAAAAAAAAAATGCGCTTAGATATGATTGGATGGCTAAAGCCAGAAGACTGAAGGTTCTCATCTAGCCAGATCATTGTAAGTTACATTCAACTGTACTTGTTTTTGTAATGTTGGAAATGTTTTGCAGCCTAAGCTGCACTGATAAAGCTGATGAAGCTTGAATAGGTTTCAAAACATCTTTAACATTACCAAAATAAGTTCAGTTTAATGTGACTAACTAATAATAGATAAAGTGTGAAAATTCATCAGCTACAGTAATTGAATTGTATGTTTTTTGTATGAAGATATATTAAACAATTATCTCGTCTATATCAAGTCCTCAAAATAGAAAATAAAAAATTAATGTAAACAACAACACATGACATATTACACAGTATCATCAATTGGTTTGGACCTAATTTGAACCAACAGGGCCTGGGTATCTTGCATTCATTGGGCCTGATTTATTAAAGTTCTCCAAGACTGAAGAGAATACACTTTTATCTATGAACCAAAAAAAATGGAATGGATCTGGTCCAGGATTGAAACACTTGCTAACAAATAACAAATTACTTTAAAAAATATATTTCAGGTTTGCTGGATCACCCAGATTAACTGATGAAAGTGTGTTCTCTCTAGCCTTGGGGAGGTTTTATTAAATCAGGTCCAATGAATGCAAGATACCCAGACCCTGTTGGTTCAAAATAAGTCCAACCCAATTGAGTCAACCATGAACTCCTCTGTATACCAAATAATGGAGTCAAATGAGGCCATCTGTGCAACAGCTAAAGCTGAGCCAAAATATAGTCATGAAACAGGACAATGATTACAAACAAACCGGCAAATATACAACAGAATAGCTTAATGCTTTTATGCTCTGTCTTCTATGGTTGCTTTTCTGTTATTGTATTTGTTTTCTTTGTTGTTCCTTACATTGTTTACTTGTTCCTTGACCTTTCTTGTATGACTATTTTTTTTAAAAATATACAATTTCACAAAAAGCTGTACAGTACATAAAAATGCTTGCAAACCTCAAGCAATGAACTGAAGAAATGTTTAAAATGGGCCAACAATCTTTCATAATGATGTGAGAGACAGAAAATGATAACTCATAATAAGTAATTGCTGCTAAATATGGTTCTACAAACCTTTGAATCACTGAATGTACTTAAGTTTTCACACAAAGGATTCTCCATTCCGTGTTAATTTTTGTTAAAAAAATAATGACATAGTGGAATCTGCTGTGTGTTATTTACATCTGAAGTTTAGATACATAAAACTCACAGAACTGAAACTGGGTGTACTTTCCTTTTCACATGACTTTAAGTTAATGATTTAG
>NC_092866.1:25471285-25474980 GCF_032062135.1 Pyxicephalus adspersus
TGGACTCAATACAGTTGTTTTGTATTGAATCCAATACAAAATAATTTGAATTGCCTGACGCGCCTCCCGTCCGCACCAACGTATGCAGAGACGTCACCGGGAAACCCCGGATAATGTCACTACACATGCCGGGAGAAGATCGAAAAAGGAGGATGCCGCCAGAGGACCTGCAGGGACAAGAAGGACGCAGGAGGACCCCAAAGAAACAAGGTAAGTGGGTTTTTTATTGTTTTTTAGCGAACCCGAGTTTGACTCAGGATTACTGCTTTTTGCATGACAAATCCGCTCAGGATTATCGCTTGGGGGGTTAAAATATTACAAAATTTAGTTTCTTTTATATGCCTGGAAGTAAATGCTCTGACCATGGAAATAGAGTATCTCAATACATAACTCTTGAATTTTTTTAATGTTTTAGACCCAATTTTCCTTATTTGCAGTAAAAGAATATGTGGCCTTGCAAAATACTCTGCACCCCTTTTTAATTGTAGTTTTAAGTTCTTGGAACAGTGAGAACATTTTCTGTATGTAACTGAAAAATACATGCTGTGTACTTGGTAAATAACTACCGGTATTAGAAAACCCGATAAACTTTATTAGCAAAAATGGGAGAATATTTCCTGTGTGTAACTAAAAATAAATACTGTGATTTTACTTGGTAAATGATCAAACTATAAGAACAACTGGTGGACTTTATTAGCAACACTGGGAAAAATTATTTTGTGTAACTGGAAATAAATATGTTGAACCAGGTGAACAGTCAAATTATCAGAACAACTTGGAAATCGTCTGTTACCGGAAATAAATGTTTAATTGATGTTTGTGAGCAAACTTTTAGAACAACTGGTGAACTATGTTAGCAATGTAGATACCGAGTATAAACCGAGATGTTTTTGCTCTCAAAATGTTATTGGAAAAAGATTCTAATGACATCTAGTGACAAATCCTGGAACTGCATTTGTCTCTGGTTCTTCAGATCAGAGGCATAAAAGACTAGATGTTTGTACAAACTTTACATGAGGACACATCCCTATGTACCGGAGGCCAACAATAATGCACAAAAGATTATTTAAAATGCAAATCACCCATTAAAGCCAACTCAAAAGTACAAAATATTTGTACCTATAAATAAGAAAATGATTTACAGGCTAATCCCACGTGATTTTTATTGATATTCCGTTTTATTTTTTTTTTAAAAATAGCACACTACGGGTGTATTTATTCACATTCAATCATTTTAAGCAGTGCTGGACAAATTTTGTCTCAAGTTAAAGATAATGTTGTTACTTTACTCTCGATTTTAAAAAAATATATACAATGTCCCTTTTCCACAGATGCACCCGACACACCGGCAAATTGGGTGACAATACCATCGTTAGTTAGGTTGAAAAGAAGACATAAGTAATCCAGAGGAAGGAAAAAAACCCTGGTTCAATTTGCTCCAACAGGTGAAAAATTCCTTTCTGATACCATGAGGCAATCAGATGTTCCCTGGATCAACAGTTTCGGTTGTCTTCACTTTAAAAATTTTTTGCTTCAAGAAAAGCACCATGATTTTTTTTAAATCAAGCTATAGCAGTTGATGAAACTACTTCCTGGGGGAGCCTTTTGCACATTTTCACAGACCTTACAGTGAAAAATCCCTTCCTTATGTGGAGCTTAAATTTATTTTCCTCCAGACACAAAGAGTTCCCCCTTTGTAATGGACCTTAAAGAGAATAATTGGGAAGCGAGTTCTCTATATGGACCATTGATATATTTATATAGAGTGACCATATCCCCCCTTAAACATCTCTTCTCAAGGGAGAATAGAATCAGTTCAGCTAATCTCTCCTCATAGCTGAGCTCCTCTGTTACTTTTATTAGATTAGTTTCCCTTCTCTGCACTTTCTGCAATTCCACAATATAATTTCTGTAAACTGGTGCAAAAAACTTGATTGCAAATTCCAGAAGAGGTCGCACCAAAACTTTGTACAGGGGCAGGATTATGTCTCAATCTCTGCAGTCTATTCCTTTTTAATACAAGAAAGTACTTTGCTTGCTTTAGATATTGCAGCTTGGCATTGCATGCTGTTATTAAGTCTATGATCCACCAGATCATTTTCTATTTCTGACTCCCCACATGAATTTCCCCTAGATAGTATATAGCATGTATAAATAAATAAATGTAATTTGCCACTTGGCTGCCCAATCAAACAGTACATCCAGGTCTGCTTGTAGATTTGAGACCTACTGCATGGACTTAATTCCATCACATAGTTTGGTGTCATCTGCAAACACAGAAATGGTACTTTAAATCCCAAACTCTATATCATCCTGGCTTTGTTCTTCACGTGACTGGGCAGTTAATATTCCTGGCTATACTCTCTTTCAGAAAGACAGAGTAAAATACTGCTACTCCACTATCTACCTATTTACTTACTTCCCGATTTCATCTTTTTTAAAGCCATGCTATCATTTAATATCACTTAACATAATAATATTATTTTCTAGCAGAAAATCCTCTATGTGGTACTTTATCAACAAAAGCTCTGTATGCCTGATAAATAATTATAAAATGTATTTCCCTACATGATTCACAAACAACTGTCTTAAGAGTCCTATCCCAACCTGATCCAGGGAACATCCAATTGCCTCATGGAATCAGGAAGGAATTTTTTTCCCCTTTTGAAGCAAATTGTACCAGGGTTTTTTTGCCTTCCTCTTGACCAACTATGTCCATGAGTTTTTATATCTGGGATATGTTTATTTCCCTAGTGGTTGAACTTGATGGACTTTGTCTTTTTTCAACCTGACCTACTATGTAACATGTAACTATGATAACCCATTAGGAAACAAAAGGCCATATACCGTCCACTTTATCAACTGCTTATTGGAGTACAATCCTGGAAAAATGTATGAAATATAACCCAACATTTTCTAATTCGGTGGAACTCTTTGAGATGACATTCTTGAGGTAAAGCCACATAAGCTCTGAGTTTTTTTATGTGCTGTGGGATCTTTTTTGTGAGGTTCTCAAACCCTTGCTATTCAAGGTATTATCTATTTTTAAGCATGTTTATAGCAAAAATGAGTGTAAAACATGCCAATTCATTTGGGGACAAGTGAAAAGCTCTGTATGCCTGATAAATAATTATAAAATGTATTTCCCTACATGATTCACAAACAACTGTCTTAAGAGTCCTATCCCAACCTGATCCAGAGAACATCCAATTGCCTCATGGAATCAGGAATGTATTTTTTTCCCCTTTTGAAGCAAATTGTACCAGGGTTTTTTTTTGCCTTCCTCTGGACCAACTATGTTCATAGGGTTTTATATCTGGGATATGTTTATTTACCTAGTGGTTGAACTTGATGGACTAATGTCTTTTTTCAACCTGACCTACTATGTAACATGTAACTATGATAACCCATTAGCAAACGAAGGCCATATACCCTCCACTTTATCAACTGCTTATTGGAGTACAATCCTGGAAAAATGTATGAAATATAACCCAACATTTTCTAATTCGGTGAAACTCTTTGAGATGACATTCTTCAGGTAAAGCCACATAAGCTCTGAGTTTTTTTTGTGCTGTAGGACTTGGGATCTTTTTTGTGAGATTCTCAAACCCTTGCTATTCAAGGTATTATCTATTTTTAAGCATGTTTATAGCAAAAATGAGTGTAAAACATGCCAATTCATTTGGGGACAAGTG
>NC_092866.1:25477470-25483180 GCF_032062135.1 Pyxicephalus adspersus
AAGTAAGAGAAAAAAACAGAAATTAATGTACATAGGTATTCACTGCCCAAGGTCAATACTTTATAGATGTTTGATGCACCTACAGCTTCAAGTCTCTTGAAGTATGTCTCTATTAACTAAAATAGTAATATTCTGTATATAGCAAGCCGAACATCAATTACATAGTATAATCATATTGTCCCAATTAACTGGTTTGGGTGCAAAAGCCTTTTGTGTCCAGAAATTGGACATTCTTCTTTTATGTCTCTATTAACTTAACATACAGTATCTACCCACTTGGATTTTTGCCAATCTACCTCCTTCAAGTTACATACCGTAGGTTGAATTGACGTACAGCAATCTTCAGTTCACATCCCGGTTCCTAATTTGATTCAGGTCTGGGCTTTGACTAGGCCATTATAATAAATTCACATTTTACTTCACTTTTATGCACTACTCCTGTGTAGCTTCATCTGTTGGTTCAACACAGTTTATTACATACATTCTGGCACATTTAGCAGGCATTAATTGGCATTATTTATTTTTTTAAGTTATGGGACAAATATAACAAAACACTTTCAATGTAATATATATATACGTGACCAAAAGTCACGTAAATAATGCATTGTGATTGTCAGAGCATTGGCCAAATTAATACCATCTAAAAGTTACAGTTATTGCCTGTAGGTAGATTACCTTTTTTGTTTGAACAAGGGTCTATGAAAAAAAAGCAATTTCAGATTTAGCTATTCGAACTTTGACTTGCTTAGCTAGTCTCCTTAGTATATTCATTAAGGGTTTGCTTTTGATGTTTGATTTTTCTGTTCAGTTTTTGAAATGGGTCCATAACTGGATAACATAAGTGTGTTTTCTGTAGAAAATGTTTGTCTGTTACCAATATATCTATTAAAGCAGAACTAAACTAAAAATAAAAAAATTACACTTACCTTTAATTCTGCAGATCCCTCGATGGCTCTGATCCTTCCCACAATCTGGTCTGAGTTGTCCTGAAATTCCTGTTTGCCCACTTCTGTCTTGTCTTCCATCTTCTTCTTGTTCTTCTTGCACCCGATCTTGCACTGAGCAGGTGCGAGATTGGGTGACATAGCCGCTGTGAAGGGGGAAAAAAAAGAGAGCCAATCTCACTGGGCATGCCCTTGGTGGAAAAAAATGCTTCTTCCCCTTTTTTCCTAATCTGAGCCATGTGCAGAAAGAGCAGCCAGAGCCTCTTGGGATGCATGACGTAGGTATCCTGCATGACGTAGCCAGCTGCGGCCAAGACTTAACGGGATGGTGCTGCAGCCTTTTTTTTTATAAAAAAGGGTATTGCACTTAAAAAAATAACATTTTTTAACTGATTTAGAAGGGTTGTCTGCCCTACTATGTAAAGTAAAAATGTTGAGTTTAGGTACGCTTTAACCTATTTTAAGTAAGTTGCATATAATTAGAAGTAAAGTACATATTGTTTTGTTTTTATGAAAACGCCTAAACCTCCAAACCTCAATTTTCGTCTTTTGTTCCCCAATCTGTATGTTAACATTTTTAAAAGTGATGCCTGATACAAAAATAAACATTCTCCCTTTCAGCGCTTGATGTTGACACTAGAATTGACAAAATACTTAACAATCTACTCACAATAAATTGTGTAAAAAATTTTTTTGTCTGGTATGTGCAATTAAATTAGGTAAATGAAAATTTGTTTTTCACATAAATGGATACTTGCAATAAATATTTACATATTTTATTGCAAGAAGATTTTTATCTTTCATAAATCAGCATTTTTTGTGCAGCTGTTGGCTCCATTGATCAGGAACCGATCAAAATGGTTTTGCATAAGGCGATCACTATATTTGATCACATACATAATAAAGGTAATATTAATAAAAGCTTTTAATTTGTGGCTTGTACTGCAGACTAAAAATAGCAGTGTGCATCTATGTAATACTATAACTGAAAGATAATATTACAAATTTTATTATTATAGTTAATTTGAAAATAGAAAAAAATAACTTCAGTCTTTTCTTTTTTAAACTAAAGGCTCATTTGTCAGCCCAATAAAACACAGCAACACAGCAAAAACACCAACCACACAGTATATAAATCAAACTAAATTTAAGCCTTATATATGCTTACCATATATACAGTATAAAAAGTTAGGTATGAAAATTAGCAATTGAATTAAAGTGAAGCAGGAAAATAGTTTACACAGAGTCATTGTAGGTCAGGTTGAAAATAGACATAAGTCCATCAAGTTCAACCACTGGGGAAATAAACGTATCCCAGATATAAGACCCTATAAGACATAGTTGGTCCAGAGGAAGGCAAAAAAAACCCTGGTACAATTTGCTTCAACAGGGGAAAAAAATTCCTTTACTCCAATCCATCGATATTTTGCCAGTGACTAAAGAGTCTCTGAAAATTAGAAATAATGTCTTTGAAATAACTGAGCTCAGCTCTGTGAGGACACGTAGATGTAATCCATCAGGTCCTGGTGCTTTGTCAACCTTAATTTTTCCCAGCTGTTTCTCAATCATATCAATTCTGCGACTCATATAAGGCAGTGACATTGCTGTTATTAATTTGGACTTGAGCTCTGCCATTTTACACTGAGCTAAAAAAAGTGTTTAGTAAATCTGCCTTGTCTTTATCCCCAGTTACCAAGCCAGCGACATCCTTTAAGCCTACATGCTGAGATCTGATCTTTTTGCTATTAATATATTTAAAAAATCTTTTAAAACCTTTGCAATCTGTCATTTTAATTTTCATCCTTTTTACATCTTTCCAGGTAAGTCTTCAAATATTAAAAGTGACACTAACTCAATATTCTGGTGAATTTAAAAACCTTCAAGTAAGGTGTTGCAGACCTGCACTGGAATACACAGATAAAGTTTTATTTATTTAATATTATTGATTTTCAATAGTTTAAATATTTGTCAGAAAAGTCAGTTCACTTTAGTTTGAAAGTTGAAAGGAGTCAGGTTTGCTAATTGTAGTTTACACCACAGTGTACATTGGTAAAAACTTGTAAAGTCCATAATGGACGAGGGCAACACAGGAATTTATAGTGTTGTGCTTGCTAACAAGGAAGAAAGGTGAACTCAGTGTGCTGTCATGGCTTGAAACCAGAAAGTGTATCTCTAGGCAAACTTTTTTGGACAAAGTGAGGAAGAATTAGATCCTTGCCATGCTTTTATTCTCTCTAAGTTCACTCATCTATTTGCACTGAATACCATTGCCATTTGGAAAGAAATTGAGGGGTTATCCAACATTTTAAAGTTGTTCATAGAACAAAAGGATTAGGAATATCTTCCAATGGATGCACCTGTTCCACCTGTTATCTGTGAAAGAAAAAACAAGGATTTCTACTGCCTCAGATAGGTCTGTACTTTTGACTGAACTGTGGAAATCTCAAAAATAGAGAATGTGGGGTAGATACCTGGTAAAAATATAAAAATATTGCAAGTAGAAGGTTAGTTGAACAGCATCAGTCCAGTTTACTTTGACAATGAAGTACCACAATAGTTTTTAAAGTGTTGTTTTAAAACTACACTAAATGATTTTGAACAACAACCAGTTTAAGCCTCTTTTTAGAGCATGGACCCATTTTGCTCCAGAATTTATTTAACTTTTTGATGTAAATCAGCATTTAAAACCATAACTTTCATTATGGATACTTTAAAATCCCTCAATTGTGTTGGCCTGAGCTATTTTTTTAGAAGATACACTGTACCAAAACCACTACGCAGAAGAATTGTCAAGGAAGGCTGGGTCAAGGCGGGCAGCAAGCAAAAGAGGTCAGGTCACTCAGGTCACAGGCCAGGGGCCAAATACCAGGGATACAGGAAATATACACCAGTGACAAAGAAGCCACTACAGACACAGGAACACAGGAGACAATGGACAGTGAGGAACACTTGAACAGCACAAGGGAATAGGCTGGAAACGACAAACTGGGTAACCAGGTGTTAACACTGAAGCTGGACAGAGGAAACACCGAATTAAGCAACAGGTGTACGGTAACTAGCTCAGCAAAGCTAGGGGCTCGGCACTAGTGGAGACACCATGCACGAACACAGAGTGCTGTGTCTGAGCTAGCTAAATAGGCAGGGATGATTAAGAGGCTATTTCCTGATTGGCCTGCAAAACTGATAAACCTTGGAAGAGAAGGCATGCCCAGAGTCAGAACTGCCCGCATGTGCAGGAGAGAGGTGCCTGTGCTTTAGTGAGGAAGAGGTAAGTGTGACATCACCTATACCAATAGGCACCTTCTAATGATATGCAGATATTACCAATGGAAGATAGCATGCAGAACATTATATATAATAGTTCACAGCTTGGTGTGCAGCCGTCAAACAAAAAAAAAAAATAAAGCTCCTTTAGCAAAGAGATCAGAATTTATGCTTACATGTCACCATTCTACAACAAACATAGGCACCTATGATAGCACAACTGTGCCATTTATGACCCAGCTCTCCTATCTGGCTGGAGCCCTGGTGTGCACCGAAGTGCAATCAGAGGTCACCCAGTACCTTCCTTCTCATTCCAGAGCCTGAGGCTCTGCTCCAAATAACTTTAGCAATCTTTAGCAATGTTGCTTCCTACCATTTATGGACTTCTACACACCATTTGTGGAGGTCCTGCCCTACAACATACCTCTCCTCCAAGACCTATTTTCATGGCCTGTACACCATATTTATGAATATACATATATAACAATACACATTGTTGGAAATTAGCTTCAAACGCACTTGCTGCAGAGAGGTGTTTCAGACTTTAGACAGGGGCTCTCTGCCCACTTAAATTCACAAATAAAACATCAAAATCAAAAAATTCCAAGGTTTTCCATTACAGGGGATCAGTATGATGCCAGCAGGACAGGAAAAGAACTTGCCTCTTGATTCCCTCTATTGGTTTCACAGACCTAAACTTTGGGAAACCTCCAGGGCTCTCCCAGCATACAAGCCACACACAGTCTTTCCACCTGAGACACCTGGCCCTAGGCTGCAACACCTCTTCGTTAAAAAGACAGGTGCCCTTTTTTAAACAGGTGCTTTAGAGCCATCTTCAATTTTGTGCCTGGAAAAAGGTGTGCCTTGCCCACCCATTCCTTCCAGGACATTTGGACCAGAATCCCAAATAAGGAGCTGCAAATCTGCAGCAATACAATTACTCTTGGCCCTATCCAGGTCCTGTAAAATACCCTCAAAATTTGGCATCACATATTTCATTCTTCTACAATATATAAAAAAAAATCTTCGAGGCAAGTTTTTATCAATATTACAACAAATCCTTTTTATAGGCATATATAATGGTTCTCAAACTCTACTCCATCAGTACCTCCCCCACATGCAATGAACCTGCCACACAAGCGAACACTTTAATTAAAAACTAGAGTTAGATCTTTTTAAAGGTAATTCCCTATATAGATACAGCTTTTTGTAATAACATACTTCCTAATATTCTCACAGCATTTTGGATGTCAAAAAATTAGAAGCAGATACACAAAAATAAATTCACAGAGTATAATTCTAATAAAGAAAAACCCTGAGCATTGGGCAAGGGTGGAACAGCAAGGTTAACTTTTATGCTTAAGGCTTAGTCTACACAGACTGTTTCCCCAGTGTTAACCTGAGGCTTTAAAAGCCCATGTTAAAATTCCCATGCATTCCAATGGGCTAATCTACAACAGGACATTTCCTTGAGTCACGTTTTTGAGTGGTATAGAGAACGT
>NC_092866.1:25484073-25504726 GCF_032062135.1 Pyxicephalus adspersus
GAAATTGTGATACTAATAATGTCTTGGTTTAGATGAGTGATACATTTTAGCTTTGTGAAGAACCCTGTCCTATATGGAATAGTTGTTGTACCAATTAAGTATAGCTTGGGTTTCCCCTAGTTTCCTCACTGCATTTAGGTTGGTTCATAAATATGTGCGATTATCACCCAAAAATCCTTTCTTCAGAAAAAGGCAAAGGAGCTTTCTAAGAAACACAGACACAGATTGCTTCAAGATTTTTTTGATCACTGCACTGGACAAACATCATGGGTATAAATATATAAAAATAATCATGTAAAATTATTGGGCAATTGCACATTTATCAAAAAGGGGTTACATTTCTAACAAAATTTTACCAGCTGCACTTTGCAGATTCCTGAAGGTTAACAGTATAATCAGATTACAAATAGCTTGACATTTGATAGGCTGATAAAATGGAGAGAGGGTAACATGTTATCATCCTCCCTGGCTGTCATTTTCATTTTAGCTAGAGAATATAACTCCATTTCTAGGTGTTCCAGCTTGATTTTTAAAGCCTAAAGGCATGAGTAAATCAAAGCTGTGAATTTCCCCTTGCTCTCTGCTATTGTCTCTCACAGAAGAACTGTAATGTATAGGTTTAAAGTAGAAAAATATCTAGACACAAGTTGTACATTTGTCCAGCGGCAAGGCTCCACAGCAAGGGATTCAGTTTACATTTGTAGTGTTATCCTGAACTAGATTTTCAAAAAACAGAGAAAACACATTCATATTATTGGTGGTATTGGACAATATTACCCGGGATTTACATCACTGAACAATGTTATTTATGATGCATTATTTTTGGAGGATATAAAAAAACATACTTTTTATTTATTGAAAAAATGTGTTTGTGTAATACAAAGAACTTTTAATTTATGTTTTACTTTAACTCTTTCTAGGAATGAGTAAGGAATAATAAGGTCCCCCCAAATGCGTTTTGCTGGGATGGGGCAGATATCTGGGCACCCACCTGATAGGGGATTTAGACTCTATGTTAAGCCCTTCAACAAGCCTTGACAAGCTTTTTGGAGGAGTAGTTGTAAGGAAAAACTTGTTCTGCCTTCTTTTTCTGGCTACCTAGACTGCAGGTTCTTTTAATGGTCACCACGACTGCCATGTATCCCACCCCACCAGCCATGGTACAGGAACAAAAAGAATCATCACGGAGTGTATAACTCTGTGTGCTCCTTTAATAAACAGACTGATACGCCCTGAAGTTACTGTTAATGATTGGTCATGAAGGTATTGTGCTTTTAAGTTATGTACAGAGTGATCTTTTATGTAGTTTTAAAAGGAAATATTAAGTGTACTGTTTCATTTTTTTTAAATAACTTTTTGTAGTAGTCACCCAAAAGGATCATTAAATTCAGCTTCTTACTGCTGCCTAATCATAGCCCTGTTCTTGCTTCTGACATTCTTGTCCAATGAATATAGTTGTATATTGCTTGCTGTCTTTACTGAACATCAGTGGAGGCTGTAGTTAGGGCAGCAGAGGTAGACCACAAAACCAAAGCAAAATTTAGTAGTGGACTATCTTTTATGTGTTTAGGCAGCATCATTGTTTCACTTTGCAAACAGTTTATTAATATTACAATAATTAAAAAACATAAAAAATATCTTACAATATTTTAACATCCATAAAGAGGTGAATTTTTATTTGTGTTTTTTAAGAAATAATCGAGGATATGAACTCTTTCCTAGTCAGACTATTTTAAAGAACATAAGGTTGCTGTTAGGAGGCACTCTTTGGGCCTACGATCCCAGCCAATGCCCCACCACAGGAGCATTCCCTCTGGCGGCTGCCCATGCGGTAGTATGCACTGAGGGTTGCAGCATTCCTTTTTCCCGGTATCTGGGGTTTTTCCGCTCGGCATCCTTTGCACTGAGGCTTCACAGCACAGATGTAATTGCAGCTGTGTGCAGCTGATTAGCAGAGTGGTTCCTGTGTAATCCATTGCTGTCATTGGCTGCTGGGGCTTTATAGTCTCTCTGCTTCCAGTCAGTTGTGCCTGTGTAGCATTTGCTAGGCTTACATGTACTGGAGGGACTTTTGAGTGTTCTCTGTTACTGACCTGTGCCTGTTCCTGATTTTCCGTTTGAAGTCTGCCTGGACCGACCTTTGCCTGTGACCCCGACTCTACTTGCTCCTTTTCCATTGTAGCTCGTTTGGCGGACTGATCTCCTGTGTTTTGACTCGGCTTGTTTCTGGATTCCCTGGTAATTTTCTCTACTGTGTATTTGTGGGCTCCTGGTGAGCTGCCGGTGTATTTCCAGACACCATCCCTTGCACACCAAGTACTGGAGGCAACCGAGTGCTGGGAGATGCAACCAGTTTCTCGAGGCTGAGCAGGGGCTGCTTTAGGCGACGACTGCGGCAATAGATTGGGGGACTGGTGTCTGGGGAATACTGGTATTGGCCTGGGCTTTACAGTTGCCTATAACAAATTAATTCCACTACATAGATTACTTATATTGGGAAAATATACTCACTGACAACCAACAGCCAATGGGAATGCTGTCTTCTGTGTATGTTAACAATTGGTTCCAAGCCAGTTGTTAGCATACACAAATGGCAACATTCCCATTGGTTGGTGGTTGTCAGGAACAGTACCATCCCTGGTAAATACCAGCCAGAAAGCTGTTAGCATGGCAAACATTGGCTTGAATCTTATTGTTACATTGACAAGTGCTTTAAAAATGTTCTTGTTCAACTGTCGAACAATGTTGCAGAAATATCGAAAGATGGACACATCAAACCCACCACAGGAGCAAACTCAAACCTTATCTCTACTCTTAACTAAATAAAAACACCTAAAAGTTTGACTGTTACATTAATCTAAATGTTGCCATCCATTCATTTTAACTATTTGCCAGACACCCCATATTTTTAGTACTATAGTGCAATTTCAATTTAAGAAGCCATTCATATATAGTGTTTTTAAACTTTTTTTACTAATTTTGTATACCTATTTCTTTTTACTTTCTGACAGTAGATGTAGGTGATGGAAACAGTTACCTGTTACACTGTATCATATTACATATAAATTAAGATCCTTTATTCATATTTCCCCTAAAACAACAACAACAGCAAACCCACTATAGATAATTGTATAAAATTACAGAAAAAAAAGCAAAATCAAGGGGAACTCCTCATTTACAATAATACATTAACGTCTATTTTTATGCTATTTTAATCTGGGTATGAAATCCCAGATTTGATAACTGGAAAACAGCACCCATTTTCTATATTTTATAGAAGGGAGACAAAGACTTGCTAAATTAACTAATAGGGTCCTTCTCCAGAAAACATTTTAACTAATGGAATTTCAAAGCCCCCCAAAAAATAGATGAGGCCTTGTTTGGACTAATAATGAACTAATCCAACTTTGAATAAAAGCTAAAAATAGGTGAGGCTTTGTTTAGACTAATAATGAACTAATCTTTTTAGTCTCATGTTTTAGAAGGTGTCCGTCCCTATCATCCCTTTTGGGATTTGGGGAATCATTCATCATTCATCATCTGTTAAATAAAAGAGATCGCCAAAAACTGATGATCTACCTATTGACTGGTTGAAATTTGACAGGATTCATCAAGCTCTAACTTGTAATCTACCAGTTTGCTCGGACAGTTATGCCCAAAACGTCATTGGTAAATTCCACCACTTTCTTATGGAAGAGTATATTCTGCATCTTTCACCAAAGATAGCCTGTCTTTTCAGGGTTTCACCTACCAAATCTTTGTGGACCTAGCTCAAAGCACCATCCTTAAGCAGAGGGATCTGCAACCCTACCACCTTATTCTGCAGGAGAATGGGCCTCCTTTCCACCTGATTTTCTCCTTTCATGGGAAGCATTTACTTTACCACAGATTCCCATTCTACCAAGAAATGCTTTCCTGAGTTGGGACTCCAACTGCCTCTAGTTGATTCTCCCAATTCGTCTGGCCGCTCTCCACCTTCACCATGACTCTCACAGCATTCCACTGCAGACAAGACTCCAAGGAAAGCCTTTCCAGCCCTTCAACAGCAACAACTTTTCTTGCCAGTGTCACCCCACTGAACTGGTCACTCTCCGTCTCACCTATAACTTCATTCCAACTCTGGAACAATCAGGCCCCTAATGGCCTACTTCCCCCTATCTACAAGGTTTACATCTATGACCCCCCCCTCTCTCCCACTCCTACCCAACCACCCCTCAACCTATCACTTTACCTCCCCCTTCCCCACTATGGCACACATTGTTATGGTTTTAAAAGATATTCTCTACCTAGAAGGTAACCTAGGCAGGTAACAAGCTTAGAGATTGGTGACTTGTCGAACAAGTTACATAGTTCCATAGCAGGTTAGGTTAAAAAAAGACCATCAAGTTCAACCACTAGGGAAACAAACATATCCCAGATATAAAACCCTATGAGACATAGTTGGTCCAGAAGAAGGCAAAAAAACCCTGGTACAATTTGCTTCAACAGGGAAAAAAATGCCTTCCTGATTCCATGAGGCAATCGGATGTTCCCTGGATCAACAGCCACTGTTAATTTTACTTTGAAGCCTTATTACTCAGTTATATTCTGTTCTAGAAAAGCATCCAGCTTTTTCTTCAAGCAATATATAGTAGTTGCTGAAACTACTTCCTGAGGGAGCGGTCTCCGCATTTTCACAGACCTTACAGTGAAGAATCCCTTCCTTATCTGGAGCTTAAACATTTTTTCCTCCATTCGCAAAAAGTGTCCTCTTGTTCTTTGTAATGATCTCAAACTGAATAATAGTGAAGAGAGTTCTCTATATGGACTGTTTATATATTTATACAGGGTGATCATATCCCCCCTTCTTATATGGGTCCAAGCTAATAGGTAGGCTAGGCATCCCAGTAATCTACAACCATAACATAGCAGCTCCAGTTGTGCCACTTTACCACCTTGTGATTCACCGTGTCTGATATATTTGATGCAATCCTCATTTACCAAATCTAAATTTCAGTTAAGACAACATATATGCCATGGTGGGAAGCTTAGATAGGCGGAGTTATTGATGATTAGAGTGGGAGGATATATGGTTGTCCACTGAAATGCTCTCTAAGCATCCTCGATGGAGATGGTGGGTTATCTTTTCAGGACACAGTGAAAAGTATAAGCTGCATTGTTTAAATACTGCCATTCTCCCTGCAAGAAAGAAAGACTTAAGGATATCAATACAAAAAGATGCAGAATGTGCAATTTCCACCATTTTCTTTCCTTGTTAGTTTTGTCACCCATCAAGCAAAGATGCATAATGCGTAAAACCCTGGATTCATTCTAACCTTGCAAACTTTAGTTTGCTCTCTCACACATCACAGGTGATCGCAAAGGTAACTCGAGTCCAGCCCAGCTGCACGTCTATAGGGATGCTGGGGATGTCTTTCTGTGTGAGAAGGCTCTGTGTAACAGTGGGAAGTGGGAGGGAGGGAGAGAGGGGAACACGTCATTCTCCTATGACAGGTGACCTGTAGCTTTCCTGTCACTATAGTCTTGTAGTGCAATGTTCTGCCATTCAATGTCTCATTAGCTCCAGTCACTTTGGGATATATATAAATAAGTACACGTTTAGCTTTTTAATTGTTGGTAGATCATTTTGATTTAAAAAACATTTTTTGAGTTTAAAATTAAAAAAAATTTAGCCTTTTTTCTCTGTTGTGGACTTGTTCCCGATTGAGTGTTGGGCGGGACCTCATTGTTTCTGTGTGGGAAGGTTTTGTATTTGGTGAGAAAGAGAAAGTTCCATTTTTTTCGGGTTTGCCCCCCCCGACTTGGTCTAAATTTTTGATTTTGACCCTCTGTATGTTTGACACCCCTGTTCTAGATGATATGCATCCCGGTAGGATTCAATAGTGTCTAAAGGTGGATAATTACGACCATCAGAATTAAACAACTGATACCATTGAGCATTGTGTTGTGTACTGCTAACTGCAGGGTTTTGCATACTTGCAGGAGACCATGATTGTTTATAATCACCCCTGTTTCCCTGTACAGGCTACATGTAATGATGAACATGCAGTGATTGGAAAGAACATTCAGACATCTTGTATCCTGATGTTTGCCAATGTGTGTTCATATTATTATTATTATTATTATTAATAATATTATTAATAAACAGGATTTATATAGCGCCAACATATTACGCAGCGCTGTACATTAAATAGGCATTGCAAATGACAGACTAATACAGACAGTGATACAGGCGAAGAGGACCTTCTTTGACTGTGGCTGTACTGCAATGCCATGGCACCCCATGTTGTAAGTTACAGAAACTTGTTCAATGTGTATAAAAGAAAAGGTAAAATTAGGAAAAACAAACAATAGTAAATAGGTAGTGCAATATACAAAACAAACATGCATAAATGAATACAGCAAATGTTTACATAAACAGTCAACATGCAACAGCATACAGTTCAAAACGTTTTTATACAGTATAAAAAAACAGATGATTACTACAATCAGATCATCTCAAATATTACCACCAAAATGCATTGAGGCAACAAAATTCACATCTCCCTAGAACAGGATAGTTAAATACAACAATACCATACCAGCAATGATTGGATTGACTTGAAAAGAATAGAAATGGATATGGATACAATGGGAGTATAAATGGGTCTGCTATCAGAGTGACCACATACTTCTTCTAAGCTCTAGGAGATGACATCATCAAGGGCAGACAAAGAAAAACATATTATAATAACAGGAGCATCCAGTGGGGGAGAAAACTGCTTCTTTGTAAACTATTTACATAAACAGAACCCAACTATTTTGTCCAGATGAAATTTTGTCCAGGTGTTTTTTTTTATCATTATTATGTTCGTACATGCAAAATCTTTTTGTTAAAAAGGGGGTGTACTTTCCCTTTTTTCATTACTGTTTACACCTGTCTATTGAATCAATGATATCAAATAAATAAAGGCATTAAACCATGACACACTGTAAGATTTTATCAATCTACATTATTTTCCCTTACTAGTGAACAGGGAGAAAACAATTTGAATTCTTCTTTATGGGAATGTGGCACCTCCTGCTCCTGGTATAATATTATATCTGGATAACCCTCCTAATCACCTTCTCTTTATCCTTCTCTTCATTATTACATATATATATCTACTATACATGGGCTGCCCAGGGTCTTGTACCTACCGTTACTACTGTGACAAAACATGCCTCCTGTAGATCTTGCTGCTCTTTAAGATCATTTTTTGAGGCTTTTTTAAACATGGAAACTTGCCATATGTTGGAGCGAGTTGAGTAGGCTGGAGGGGGCTGACTATCTGATCTGCCATCAGTGTACCTTGGTAAGCCCGATGCCTCAGCCTGTCGATGTACTACACTCTGAGAAGTAGCAAAACACTCTATCCTAGGATCTATTTCCAGCTCAGCTCAGAAGAGTCCCAGGGTTCTGTCTTTCAGAATCAAGTTGTGGTCATCATCTACTGCTGTTGTTGATGATGCTGTGAATAAAGATTCATCTGGTACATGTGTAAACAAGATTTAATGGGTCTGATTTACAAAGAAATGTGCATAAGATCGGTTGTCAAAAGAGATGCTCTGCTGTCTGAGCATGATCAATTCTCTAGTATGTATTCCTACATCCGTATTGTTCATAAATAGGCATCCAAGGGATAATACAACAGCATATTTAGGCATCAACTGTGCTGCATGCAGATTGGGGGAGAAGACCTCTTCTCCACAACATTGCCAGTTTTGAGAGAGTCTGTGGTTGGGGGGCCTATTTGTAATCTGGAAACCCTCTTTGATAAAGAGCCACCAAGATATCCACTGCTCATCGTGAGGAATGAGTACAGGGGTACATATTACTCTTACCCAATCCCATAAAGGTTTAAAAAAACTCCCTAGAAATTAACACATCAAAAACATTAAAAAATATATACTAATATTTTTTATTTGTTTTTTTAATACTTATCTAGCAGAATAAAGCTATCGATCAGAATCTAAAGTGTACCCTTCCGCCTCTTGTGTCTCCTGTCCTGTGTTCCTACTGTTGCCAAGCTGCTCCACTTTGTGCGCACTGCAAGGGTAACAGGCTGGGTTGTAGTCATAAAAAAAGAAGAGGGGTCACAATACTATCCATAGTGAGCGTGCATACACATGATTGTTATGTAAATGACTCATTCCCAAAAAAAATGAGGGCACGGCCTGCCCACGCTTGCCAGCCCCACTACACCCCTGGTTACAGGAGGCAGCCAGTTGTATGTGACTCCCTGTCAGCCAAGTAATTTGAGCGTTTCGACCAGGTTGGGCTTCCTCAGGGGTATATGACTTTATACGATTGATGGTAGATAGTAGAATGGTCGGGTCTAGGTAATGTATTCAAGACAGGTAGTTCCTAAGGTAGTGCTAAAGAGCCGAGGTAATCATGGGTAGGTGGATGCTGTTGAAAACTTTTATTTAAATGTCTATGCATTTGTGAGTATTTAACCAGATAAGATTATTCTAAGATAACATAATTGTTTGATATATATTAGGATATGAGGGTGAATATAAGTATTCATCCAGTGGTCTCATGCTCTTATAGGGTTGCAGGTAGTAGTTATATGTGTAAGAGTTGGATAACAGCAAAAATTAATTGTAAAGGGATATGGCGTTGCTGCATAATCAAGTCCTAGCGGACCAGATCTGTGCTCCCTGTTTTTGAGATCCTAATTTACAGTTTGTCAGGTGTTAAAGGGCTATAGGAAATCACATTTATATGTGCATAGTAGGAGGCCTAGTTCTATTGAAAACATGAGACAGTTTTGTAGGGCTTCCTCTAAGGTCTGTTTTTCTGAATATGGGTCTATGTTGCTAAATGCAACCTTTGTGTTAGCTTTTCTTGCTTGGCTGTATATTTCCAAATAGCCCCCCTTTGAACAAGAAATGTTTGGTGAATAATGCTTTAGGATAAAACTTTCCAAGGCCACTTGTTTAAAATTTTTATAAGAAAATCTATGTGTGTCTATCAGAGTGGAGTGCTTGGGTTACTGAATTTAATTACCCTGCCCTGTAGTTGCTTTTTGTAATTATCTGGCTATTAGACCAAAACTCTGATTTTTCAGGTTTATAGTGATGGATGCCCACTAACTATATTTTAGTTTTCATCTTTTCTTAAGAATAGCCTTTAATATTTGGTGATTGGACATTTGTGATTCTCATTTTAAATTTTTATAATAGGGGCTTCTTTTACAGCCGCTAGTTTAGGATAATATGAAAAAAGCGTAAAGTGGGAAAACAATGAAAGTAGGATTCTAATCATTTAAAATTATTTGTTCATCCTTATTTATGGATTTATTTCTTAATTGCCCTATCATTAAAATGATATTTGGACATTTATTTAGTTTTTGGGCCCACAGAACAATGTGTCGACACTGATAGTCAAAATTTTCATCCTTTTCATTTTAAATTGTATTGTAGAAATGAAAAGATTACATTGATAAAATGTATTTTTCCAACTCTCTCACCTTGGTCAAATCTGGCCAGCTCCTAATATTTTATTAATTATTTGGTTGGAAATGACATCAGTATATGGAAAACATTGGAAATTTTAAAGCAGGATTTACATCACAAAAAGCTTTTATGTCCTAAGACATTTCAATTTTTTTTTCTGAAATGCTTTTACATCTTAAGTGACTGTGTGCTGTGTCCTAAATTTAATCATTTTGAAAAAATAAGAAAATGCCTGAATAGGTCTATGTTAGAGATTACAGGTTGCCAATCAAAAATCTGGTCATCGATAATCCGGTGACTTCAGTTTTCCGACATGAATTTCAGATCGCATTTTCAATACAGGGACTGCAGTACACTGTTTGGCCACTGATGTTTTGATGGCGCTTTTCTCCAGAAACAGCTGTTAAGTCTTGCTTGCTACACTAAATACACGTTGAGACGTCCCAGCTGCCTGCTTTCGGGAACTGTACCAGATGTCCGCAGGTGCTGCAAGAGGAGGGCTGGCTTGTGTGTGGAGGTGAGTATAACCTTCAAAAACCACTCCTCAGGTCTGGAGGTTGCCAGATTTTTGATTGTCAACCTGTATAATGAATGTTCATGGTTTATCCTTTTATCATGTAAATGATGATAGGGGGGTCTATAGTAGGGATCCTGTCTGGTTTGTACAGGCAAGATAGAATACACCTTTCAGATGTTAATTGCTGTGGCCATTTTTATGGGCACAAGAAAATTCAAATGAAAAAAGAGTAATTTGTAAGAATAAATATTCTGTTATATTGTGTATAAATATGTTATAGGGGAGAAGTACAGCCTGCAGTCCAATTTAGCACAACCATATATATATTTATTATTATTATTATTATTATTACACAGTATTTATATAGCGCCATCATATTACACAGCACTGTACAAAGTCCATAGTCGTGTCACTAACTGTCCCTCAAAGGAGCTCACAATCTAATGTCCCTACTATAGTCATATGTCATTAATGTAGTCTAGGGTCAATTTTTTTTTTTAGGGGAAAGCCAATTAACCTAACTGCATTTTTTTGGGAGGAAACCGGAGTACCCGGAGGAAACCCACGCAGACACGGGGAGAACCTGCAAACTCCATGCAGATAGTGTCCTGGCTGGGATTCGAACCTAGCGATGCAAAAAGGCTTGAGTGCTAACCCCTGAGCCACCGTGTCTTCATAAATATATATATATATATATATATTCAAAACATGCATTGTGTTTAAAAAAATAAAAAACACATGAAATGTTTGATCTAATGTTTGAAATCTCATTAAAAGGCTAATTACTTTTTGATTTATTTTACAAAGATTGTGTATTGTTTCTTCATTGTTCTCCTTTAATAAATAATCTAACTTGGTATTGACTGACTCTCTCAGGTTTGAGGATAAAGACCTAAAGATTATTTGAAGCACTTACAGAATACTTCCACCCATATGTACACAAACAACTCAATATGATAATTTTTGGAGTTCACATTAAATGCCATCATGTAAACATTGACTTGAATCTTGGTTTCTAGTGGACCCACCATACATTCCTCTTGTAGTTATAAATATCTGTAAGAATACATCAGTCATGTCTTTACACATTTTTACCACCAACACAACTCCCTGGTTATCACTGAAATCACAGTACTGGTGTCAGTGGACTATTAGCCCAAAGGAAAATGGAAATCTATTTTTTTTAAAACATATTTATTGAGGTTGAACAGTGAAAACAATATGTACATACAGTTTTAAACATAAAATAAAGTAGCATATCACTTTAAAATTACAAATACAAGTTTCCTGAAATAATGGCTAGTTTCTTAGTAAATATTATGATAAAAAAAGTCCCTTGTCATCCTGGAAAACTCCTTAGTTCAGATGCCGAAGGAACCCCGGACCGGCCATCTTTGTCTGTCTTCTTCCTTCTTCTGCCTACGTCACCTGATTTTGCACTGCACAGATGCGAGATCAGGTGAAATAGCCTGCTGTAAAAGGGAAAACAAGAGTGCAGATCCCACTGCATGCATGATCAGCATTTCCTAATTATTTCAATTAAAGAAAAATGCCCCTTCTGCACATGTCTGATGGCAGGAGCCTCCTGAGATGCATGACTCAGTCCATGCAGCGAAGTACAAAGGCAAAAACAGAGTCAGGGTCACAAGTAGAGGTTGGTCCAGGCAGAGGTAAAATAGATAGTAATAAACAGGAGCAGGTCATTAACATAGAAAACTCACAAAACAATCCAACACAGGTAAGCCCAGCAGACGCTATACCAGACACATCTGACTGGGAGCAGAGAGGCTTTAAAGCCCCAGCAGCCAATGACAGCATGGGATTAACAGGAACCACGCTGCTAATCAACTGCTCACAGCTCCAATTCCCTTTAGCTGTGCAGCCTCAGTACAGAGGATGCCGAGGGAAACCTCAGCTAAAGGGATGCAGCATCCCTCAGGGCACTGATCCTGCAACCCCAGTGCTACCACGAGCACAGCCCCTGGAGGGAATAGGTTGGGTGGGCCCTCCTGCGAAGATTTATCGCCTGGAATCTTACGCCCAGAGAGCGCCTTCTAACAAAAACATTTTGTTCTAGCACTGGTAAACAGGCATGTTTTTTTTAAATAGGATATATCAGAGTGTTATTGGGCTAATTAGTCCAAGCTCATTTGTCACTTAAATAGAATCCTTTGAGACTTTTGGTTCCACGCCCTATTTAGTATAGAATTTTAAATTTCTTAAATTTAATTTTCTTAAATTTCCTAAATTCTAATTTTTTACTTCTTGTAAATACAAATTTACATTCCCATTTTGGCCATTCCTGTGGTGTAACGTTCACCAGAAATACCATTATTTTTTTAACTCATTTATGCTGTGATTTCTGTTGCAAACATTGACTGCTACAGCAACATCTGGTTTGTTATCCTTAACAATAAATCTTTGTAGGTTATATCCCCAACATAGTTCTGTAGGGCATTTTGTGGCATGTACCCTGAATTCCTTATTTCTCTGATTCTGACACAGTGGCCTGTATCTTATGCACTACAGATTTTCTAAACAGACAACTTAAAATCACCTATTTTTTTGTTTTACCATTTACTAAGTTGCATTTTCCAGAAATACTCAGTGAATTTTCAGTCGGAAAATTCAAATTTTAGCTCATTCCTAGTACTGAAAGTAAATCTCATAAACTGCTTCAAAATACAGGCTAAAATTTATGTTCTCACTAGCAGAAGAAGGAGACAAATTATATCTTTACTTGATGATATTTCTCTATGAAACTTTGCATAATGTACAATTAGTAGTAGCAACCTGATCCCTTATAGTAATTTAGTAGGTTTGTCTACTATATAGCATTAGCACCCTCTAGTGGATTAGAAAACACACAATGATTGTAATGGGCAATGAGTGTGGAGCATGGCTCATATTTTGTGAGAATAATGCATCAAGCATAAAATATCAGCTTAATTGTTCTTGAATTTGTCAAGAATTTGCCAGCAAACAACAATATTGTTGTATGGTAAGAGATTTTTATCTAACTTTTTTTATCTATCTAATTTTTTGATGTGATAAGCAAAAAATTACAAATAACTATGCTTTGTTTGATGTAATATATCCAACAAATGATGATTTGCCCACTGTAGGAATAGAAAGTTTTCAGACCAATATTAATGTCTGCTTTAAGAAGATAAATATTGATCAGGCTGCCACTGGTACTAGTACATGACAAGGTCAGTGATGCCAAGTAATACCTATTATTGTGGATGCAGGGTTTAGCATATAGAAACTGGTAAGAAGCTTTTATCAAGCAGCCAATATCAGATGATTTTTAATATAATATAAAAAAGACTACAACATGTTTTTAAAGACCACTGAAAGACCAAGGTTTATACTGCAACATCAAAACTTACCAGGAAAGTGGATTTTTTATTGGGAAGTAGTTCTTGCATATAAGATACATACCACAGCAATAACTTCCCAACTACACAGGACAATGGTGTATAGCTGAGTTGTGTACATTGTAGGACTGTATGCATAGAAATACAAATAAGTTGGTCAGGTTTAAAGTGGACTCAAAAACACCTTGTGGTAGAACTATTTGACAAAAGAGACATGCAATGTCAAATAACTATCTTTCTGGCTGCTTCCCTGATATACATTACTTCATAATTCTAGCACTAGCATTCAGACTTCCTTAGGTAAAATATTACAGATAAAGGCCCTGATTTATTAAAGCTCCCCAAGCCTGTAGAGGATACACTTTGGTCAGTGAGTGATCCAGCAAACCTGGAATGGATTTCTTCATGATCATTTTCTCTTTGCTAGCAAATGTTTTCAATCCGGACCAGATCCATTCCAGGTTTGCTGGATCACCCAGCTTCACTGATGAAAGTGTATCCTCTCCAGCCTTGGAGAGCTTTAATAATTCAGGCCCACTGAGTGTGGAACCCCTTTGTACCATTCATTTCTTTAGCAGTGGTGGGAAGACCCTTCTCTATGTGTGTATATAGGTAGACCTGTAGTGCCCATCCACAAACACAGGGTTTCACCAACATATTTCATGCTGTTCACAGAACAGTTACATCTGCCAGGAAGGCCCTATACAGAGTGACAGGCAAAATCAAAAGTTACTCAATAGACTGATTACTGGTAACATGGATTGAGGGATTAGATTAGCACAAAGATCTCACTGCTTTCTCTGATAGGGCCTGATTTATTAAAGCTCTCCAAGGATTTCATGAGTAAAGCTGGGTGATCTGGCAAACCTAGAATGGATGTCTTCAAAGAAATTTGCTATTTGCTAGAAAATATTTTGAAACCTGGACCAGATCCATTCCACGTTTGCTAGATCACCCAGGTTCACTGATGAAAGTGTATCCTCTCCAGCCTTGGAGAGCTTTAATAAATCAGGGCCATTGCTGGTAATAGAAATTACTTCTCTGTGAAAAATGTCTCTGTCCCAGGAGACATAACATATCACTATGGAGACATAACAGATCACTACACTTTTTTTTGTTGACCCTTGCATAACAGAACATCCAAGAACGGGTTACAGTGAATGTGAATAATTTCTGTGAGTTTAAAGAATAAAAAAATGATGTGAGGTTCCCCTTATTATTTAAATGATAAAGTTACCCAAGAATAAAGCCTGGGTGGCAAAATGAAAGGCAGAAAATGTTTGGTCTGATACCAAACCAGACCAAAAGCCTCAGCATTATAAGATTCCTTGTATGAGGGATTGAGGGTAGGGGTTGAGGGATTGGGGGCAGCAATGACTCCCCTATGCATAAAGCCTTTGGCCCTCAATGTTAATGTGAAAATTTATTGACAAGATGACCTTCCCAGCAGCTTTGGTGACACTACTTTATTTAGCTGTGTTACAATAACTTGAATTGAGTAACCAAAATGACGACCTATAGACTTAAATACAAATTGATTAAATTTTGAAACAACATGAAAATCTGTCAGATTTTATTTAAGTTTTGATTGAATAGAAATTGAAAACTATACCAAGATTTAGTTGATATGATAAAAATAAAATACATTTTTTAAAAATCTCCAGAATTATCTTCTATTCTTTAGCTGATCTCAGAAGGCTTGCTGCTAAGTATTCCACTCCTGTTAGTATACCAGTGTCTACACATGCCAGCAAGGGGACCACTTGTTACTAAGTTTGCACTTAGCAGCATATTAAAGGATATGCTTTATTACAGAATGAAAATGTTCAATGACAACATGCTCACTTGATGTAATGGTAAATTTGTAAAAATTTGTATGGAGATAAATAAATTGTTTCTTGTTTGCAGATCACATTTAGAACTCTCCATCACTCACAGTGCCGAACTAAAATCAAGCAATTGTTTTTGAATCCTTTTCAGATTTAGTTTATTAATAATTACATTTTTATAGATACCTACAGATTATACAGTCAATTAATGTATGAAAAGCATGTTAGATCAGAAAACTCAAATTAAGAAAATTAAATAGTGTACCATTATCTACCTGTAAGTGAACTAAATGCTAGAGCTAGCTCTCTGCCTATAGCCTAATAGCATTGGAAAAATACAGTAATACTTTAATTAAATTGCCCTTAAAAGGATACTGCAGCCAAATTGGATTGTATTGCTTCTGTAATGCATACCTTTCTCTTTCTTCTGTTTCCTTCTTTCTTGAAGTGATCATTAAATCAATCATCAAATTACAGATCACAAGGTCCAGCCAGGATTATTGTGGAGAACGGCATGAGAATAGAAATGATCAATTTACAGGTTAGTCACAATATTTCCTAAAAGATAATAAACATTAAAATTGATGTATTGTTTCAACCAACAACATTATGTAAGAATAATATTATTTAAAAAATAAGCCTTGAACGCTACATAAATGAAATATAAAATCATATAACATATTTAAATATTACCCAAACTAATTAGTCATGGAATTTTTGGGAATTCTCAGTAGTTTCCCTTGGAAATTCCAACAAGGTCCTGAGAGTGTCCTCTTTGGAAAGTTCTGACTGCTTGCTGTGTGTTTAATAGAACAAAAGGTATGGCTCCCAATGGGGAATCACTCCACGTAGGTTACTCTAGTGGTAAGAATTGAAAAGTATTCCAGATCATCATGTCACTTTCCCACAGAGGTCATTTGTACAGGGTGGAGGAGCGGCTGCCAGGAATACAAGCAACACCGAGCACTGACTTCTGCGAAGAAAAGAGACATGATGATCTGGAATACTTTTCAATTCTCACCACTAGAGTAACCTACCTGGAGTGATTCCCCATTGGGAACCATACCTTTTGTTACACCTACAACTGCTTTGCCAAACGCACAGATACCCCTGAGGAAGCCCTCGTTTGGGCGAAACACGTTAGGTCTGTGTCCTCCGGCTGCGCGCCACTTTCTCCTAGCATGATCCTTGCAGTTTATACATCCTAGGTTTTGTATTATTACAGTAGCTTACCATTGTCTAGTAGCATTGAATGGCAGTGGGAAACTTTCCTGCCATATAAGAAAGTTGTTGTTTCTTCATGTTACTTTGTAATACTATGTAAATCAGTTTATCACTAAATACAATACACAGGTTTGCCAAAAAAAACCCATCTGTTTAACTCTTTATTTTTGAATTTGTACAAGCATGGTTGGCATAGTCCTTTTTAAGGGATATTTCTTCATTTGTTATTATTATTTTGGGATTGGCATTCCACTGTTACACCAACTCCAATATGCTCTTAATCTTCATACCAATATTAGCTGTCACACTCAGTGTGTTAGACACCCCTGCATTATGTGTGCTACACATTACTGCCCATGCTCTCTGTATCTTCTGCATTTCTGAGTCCTGCAATCTTCGCATTACATTCTCCTGGCCCCAACATTTTGTGCATTAGGTACTGTCCCCTGAACTGATTCTTGCATATGAGCCCTGTACCTTGTGAATTAGATACTTCTGACAGTGGTAGGAACAACGGTGGCAGAGGTAAGTGTGTGTATATCTTTTGTGTGTGTTCCTTTTTTACCATAGTATATTTTGGCACAAGTAGTCTAAATACATTTTATTTCATTATTTCCTTTAAGATTTGTTTAAATATTTTCTTTAGCCACACACTTACAGTATGTTCTCTTTTTTAGCTTAAATACATTTTGATTTATATTCTAAGACACTTGAGGGCATAGGTTTCTTTTTATTTCAGAAAATATTAAGATTAGTCTTTCCCTTTAAAATTATTTTTGGAATACCTCGAGTCAGCCAATCATTTTAATATATAAAATTCCTCATTTTCTAAAAACACACATTTCATTTCATCAACTCTCTTATATAGCATGCGTTTAAGTTATTCTTTTTAATATAAAATCTCATTACCTGCATAACTAACACAGTTCCTCTCTCACTCGCTCTATCGTCCTCATTTCATCTTTGATATAGGAACAGAGAGAAAAGGAAATAAGACACTGAGATAAAATCTATAATCACTGAACTCACACTTCACATTTCTAAACAAAATTAAGTAGATGATTCTTTCAAGACAGAAAATAGAAAATGAAGAGGTAAAATCAAGGAAAGTGAATTTAACCTCAGAGTGAATATACTAAGGATAGAATCCTTCTACTTGCAGATTTAATTTCTATTTAAAATGGGATAGTTGTTATCTAAAAGTGTAGATTTCCATGTAAAATTTGCAGATCCGTAACTTGACAACTATTTACAATATGTATTGTGTATGCATATGTTTTTTTTTTTTTTTAATTACATGCAATATTGGCTATGTTCATGATTTGGTGTAAATATGGTAGCAGCAGCAACAAGCAACTCCTATATACATTTGTAGTAGTCATATCAGCATGGCCTAAAAAAGAAAAGGGTCTCCTAATTCCAAAGTAAATAAAAGAAGATGGCTGTGGCATTGATTTGCATTTGGAAGCTATAACATGAATTGCAAGTATTCTGTGCACACTTGTACATTTCAGGTACCCCCCGGGTTACATATGAGCACAGCAGGTTTGTTCTTAAGTTGAATTTGTATGCAAGTCAGAACATTTTTTTAAACACTTGATGTTTTACTACAGTATAATCACTTTGTCTGAGCCTCAAGCCTTCCCCTAAGCCTCAACGATGGTAACATATTCTGCTACAATACATCCATGACCATATTGCCTGGGAAATACATTGGACTAATCAGGGTGCAGTGTGTTCCTCCTCCCCCCAGTCCAAATCCGCCTCACAGAGATCAGCAAACTGAAGGTATACTTGCTAAGTATTCCAAGTGTTGATAGAGGGCCTGACTCCTCTGCCATCTAAACCAGTGGTCGCAACCCCTTTTGGTCCCGCGGACCACTAAAATTTCCGACTCCTGACCGCGCATGAGCAGGGAGCCGGTTGTCAATCAAAGGGGAGGAACCTCCCCCATGGTGACGTCATACTGCCATAACCCTGCCGACTCTGCAATTGCAGATCTAAGCCTGCAATGGGAGAGTGGGTGGGTTGTGTGCAGGGACCCAGCCTGCCCACTCCCCTGAGCCTGGGAACTGATTGGGGGACATGTTCCACAGCTCTGGCCAGTGTGTCCCCCTGGCTGGGTCCTTCATCTGACCCCGCTCCGGGGTGCACCGACCAGAGCTGAGGACCCCCAAAATCTTCTTGCAGACCGTCAGTGGTCCGCAGACCACCAGTTGGCAACCGCTGCTCTAAACAGAAGTACTAGTTGTGAGGTACTGGCCGGCAGGATTGTGTTAACTAGGTTTCAATTAAATGTTTAGTCCTTAATCCTAAATAGGATGATCATTTAGAAGAAATGCATCTACACCAATATATGCATCAAAAGTATGTATTTAATATCTTCATTAAAGGTTTTTTCTCAGCTGTCAAGGTCTGAAAGTCATATGAAAGAAAAATAAAGCAAAAGTAATGCAGCAAAATACATAATTTATGTGAAACCTTGTATCATAACAATATTCTAAGTATTTACATCTTATTGATCTTAATTACAGTTTTTGGATGATTTAAAGGTCACCCCCAAATGATGCTTGATTTGTCACCTTAAATACCCCCAATGTGGAACAAAAATAATTTTTCCATTGAAATATGAGGCCACTGACTTTTTGAGTTAATTGCAAGGACATGTCCTGTGCAAAAAATGGTAAAGCATAAATGTAAAAAGCATGTCATTTTTCAATAAATCAAAGTTACAGTATAGGTGAGAAATCCCATTTTTAAAACTCCTAGAAAGAGGGTTCATTTACATCAGAATTTAGCTCATTAGCACTTATCGCATCAACAGTATTTTTTTCCTGAAGGTAATCACCATAATGTCTTCATGTGTGACACTTTCATTTATTTACATACAGTAGGTGGGAGGACCTCTTGTCAGTTGGGTGCATGCAATGGGAAAGGGATCTTGGTGCATAGATTGAGAAGTTTAACCCATTGTGGTACCTTATTCTCCAGGTTATTTGTGAACTGGAATACTATTAAAATACCTACATTATACCATAAAAGGTGTAGTTCATACAGGTATAGTAGTAAGCAGCATTAGTGCTATCAATTTTATAAGTCATGAAAAATGTATGTCTGCAGAAATTGTTCATCATAACAACCTAAATAAATTAATGTATGAATGCATTTACTAAAATTTTAGATACAAATATTGTATGTCATGTTTGTACAAATAACCAGTTTAACAGAACTTCCACTGATTTTCCAACTTAATAAACACTGATTTTGAAATCCTGTAAATACATCCAAAAATTGATACTAGTGTGTGAATGTGTGCACAGGGTTGGGGAATAATGCCTCCTGTAGAGTTTTGGTAGCATAGGACAATATAGGCAAATATGACTAGAGTAAAAATAGTTTTCCCAAGACATTTTTTTTGAATTACAGACTGGATATATTACACAAAATATATTTGTTAATATTATTGTTTTGCTAAGATTTATTAGGTGATTTGTTTAATTTACCTACAGTAAAGAAATTGCAGAATAACTTGTCTGTGTTTGTGCAGTGTTTGCAGTGATGTAGAAATAGTTTCATTTCATATAATATGAAGAGAGATGCATATACTTGCCACCCATTTATAAATATTAGTGTTAGGGATGCAGTTTCCCCACACTGTAACAATGTCTTAGTTTAATGTAGTAATGAAGATATCTTTGCTATTAAGGTAGCAATTTTATTGACCAACCACTAGATGGTGTAATACATTAAATATGAATGTCCTTTAATTAAAACATCTTTGGCTCAAATATTTTGTTTTTACTTACAATCCTAATATTTTGATAATATAATATAATATAATATAATATAATATAATATAATATATCAGTATAAAAAATAGATTTAAATTCATTTTTATACTGTTATTATTATCAATTTTTTGTTTGCTACTACTGAATATAAGGGGTGCTGGAAAAAAGCAGCTTTTAGATAAACTTTAAGATTTGAATTGCTGATCCAGGAATGACAGAAGTAGGAATGGGAGGCAGGACTAATTTTGCAGCACAGTCCACTGCTTTACAGGTTGACACACTGTCATTAACCACCTTGCAGTTAAGCCCGACCTTCGCTCGGGCAAAAAAAAACTGCAAGGATGGTTAAGCCCGAGATTTTGTACATCCATACTTACCTGGTCCCCCTGTGCTCATCCAGCGTCGTCCTCCATCGATCATCGTCCGCCG
>NC_092866.1:25506064-25594448 GCF_032062135.1 Pyxicephalus adspersus
CTTTTGGTACAGAAATCTAGACCTCAGTGTAACGCTCAGGTGGTTAAAAAAACAGATAATATACGTTGTTTTTGTTGCTTTGCGAGCATGATTGTGTGCCTTTCAGCCACTTCTAGCAACTATTAAAAAGAGAATTTTAACCAAGTTGAATTGCAGGTAGAAAAGTAGATTTCAATGAATATCACAATAAAACTTTGATGTTTTTGATTTTTGCAGGTTAATTGCAAAACAATTTTATGTAAAAATTGTCTTTCCAGACCATTGCAATACAGTAGTTTTTTATGTGGAATTTATTATAATTAAAAGTGTCAAAATTAGGTAAATGTTTCAGACTCATTTAGGATAAAAATCTATTGTTTATACAAGCATTGTAATTGTAATGAGCAAAATTCTGCTAATAACCCTTGTCTGCTATAAAAATGTGTTTTGATACTTGTACTTAAAAAAAGTTATATAATTTACCAAAGAAATAAGTAAAAGGTCCCCAGCTATTTATATTATATTATTTTAAATTCAGGAGCTGTGCAATTAACTGGAAAAGTCAGTGTCCATAATTTTTAAAGAGGAACTAAAACCAAAAGTGCCTAAAACAAACAAAAATACACTTACCTTTAATCCCACAGGGCACTCTGATCCATTCGGAGGTCTCTTTAATGAGGTCCCGTGTTGTCCCAGCATCCGTTCGGGAGCCGGTGTGCTGGGCGCTGCCATCTTCGTCTCGTTTTCCTAGTTCTTCTTCCTACCTCACCCAAACCAGGCGCGAGATAGGGTGACGTAGGTTGGAAAAAAAAATTGCCAATCCGCCTGACGTAGGTATCACAGGAGGCCTGGGCGATCGAGAATTAGGGGGCGGTGCTGCACTTTTTAAAAAAAAAAAAGAGTGTTGCACTTAAAAAACAAAACAAAAAAAAAAACAGAATTTTTACTTTACATAAAAGGGTTGTCTTCCCTTTTATGTAAATTGAAATTTCCAATTTTAGGTACGCTTTATTATAGTTTGCCCTATGATATATGTTTTGAAATGATAGAAGTTGCCTGTAAGTGTCCCTATGCCTGTTTATGTGTGACATGCCAACTGGAACCCCAACCTGCAAAAAGCAGGGACTATATAAATAGCAGCACTACTTTCTACAGGACGGACCGGAGAGACAAATTTAGATCTAGTCCACATTACTATGAAACAAAAGCATCACATGCAGCAGCCTAAAAAGTTCCCCTTTAAGTAGACAATTGGGACCAAGTTTACATCAACATGTTCAAACTTTTGTCCTGCTGGACAGTATTCTGTGTGGTCTTCTGAAATCGGTAGAAAAGATGGAAGGGGGTAAGGATCCACTGGGCACTAACATACAGTATTCTTGGTTAACTTAATGTAGTTTTGTCAGTATTAAATTATTGATCATATAATGGATCAAATAATGTACAAACACTGCTACTCCTGCAATTGTACCATCTTCCATTTTTAGGTACCTGGTGTTAAAAAATCACTTCTACCTTTCGAAAAAGGTGGCAGCAGTCCTCAACTGCACTATAATGTCTAGTTGTTGTCCTCTGATAAACACAATTATTTGCAGTCTATCTTATACAAATTCTGTTAACAAAATTATTTTCACAAATCAACAAATTATAACACATCTAGTACTACATGGCTAGCAATACTTGGCCTTAGTTTTATTGTATTTTTTTCCACTTTGGTAATAAATTGGTATTGGTATTGTATTAGGAATTTTGTATATATTTGGTGGGATAATAAAAAATGGGGTTATATGTTACTACATACAAGAAGCAGTAAAACCTGCAAATTGTGTCACCATTCATTTATTCCAACTAAGCAAGAATGACATATGTGTCAGACAACAGTGTCAGTCTATAAATAAAATAAAAAAATAAGAGTTTGTTATATTCAACAAAGGCAAATAACAAAAAGGCTATGTATTGAAACAACTGATGTTTCTGGAAGTTTCTATCTGCTTTTGATATTCAGGTAGACCCCAGGTTATATACGAGATAGGGACCGTAGGTTTGTTCTTAAGTCGTACGAGGGGGTGCTGAGTGGTTCCTGGCTTTGCCCCCTTCCAGATGAAATAGAAAAATGAGTGTAGGAGACTAATATCTTAGTATGTAACTGTGCAAATATCAGGTCTTTGCTATTCTTTTAGTGGGAAGCTGTGATGGCATAGGCACAAGCAAGTTTCACATCGTTGGAGTTACGGGCCGTCATGAAGTTTTTGTTTCTACAAGAAAAGGAAGGACACTTCTCCCCCAGTGTTTGTGACATCTCAGTGTGAATGTTCTTTGCTGACTTTCTCTGGAGAAACAAAAACTTCATGCTGGCAAGTAACTCCAACAACGTGAAACTTGCTTGTGCCTCTGCCATCACAGCTTCTCACTAAAAGAAAAAACAGTTTTAAGAATCCCTAAGACCTGATATTTGCATATTTACATACTAAGATATTAGGCTGTCATATTCCCCCACATTCAATTTCATCTGGAAGGGGGCAAAGCCAGAAACTTCTCAGCACCCCCTCGTATTTGTATGTAGGTCAGAACAGGTACATTATTTTAAAAAATGCAATTAGAACAGATGTTTGTCACAACATAATATTAGGCAGCCTGGTGTCAGGTATTGTATAAAGTCCTCACTGTGAGTTAATCACAATCAGAGCAAAAAAAAAAAAACTTTATGGAGCCTAGACATTCATTACCTTCTGGAGCAACCTGTGCTTTGATATGCAAAAAGAAACTACGGCAGAGTTTGTCTTGGTCATTAAAAAGTTACAAGATGTAGTAGAAGAGCTTAGTCTTTAAGATTACCTACAACCTCAGCTGTGTTTAGTAAAAGAATTCTTCTGCAAGTCATGCAAACTGCCCCCTCCCCCCATCAAGCCTCCGTCCTGCACAGGAACGAGCAGGGAAGCCCGTTCGTATCTAGGAGTCGCCCATATGTCGGATGTCCTTTTCTCAGGGACTGCCTGTATACGATATTCTGTGGCATTTACCATCCTCAATCTATGCAATTTTGGTTTTAGAGATGGAAAATATTTGTATTAAAAAATGTTATAAAAATTTGTTTTATATACAACATACAGTTTCCCTTTAGACTACATTTTCTCATATAAATTTTCATTGGGTCCTTCCAGTATCTTCTTAATTTGTTTTTTTAACACTAGATTTTTGATTTGTTACTAGGCATGGAAAGAAGTGTTTTTTTTTTTTTTTTTTATATATACCTTCTTTTTGCAATACGAATTTTAACTTAAATGAATGAATGAAAATCAAGTTTTGCATGAATCAAGTTACACTGAGAGTCTTTTCCCACTTCATATGATATTTATTCATTATAAGTTGGTTTAGGAGGTATGTTATTTCCCTATTTCTGTAACAGATTATATTGGCAATTTGTTTGACTATGGAGATTTGATTACTTTTAGACATTTTCAGAATTGATATGTAGCAATGGCATACCACTTGGAGAAGGATTTAGAACAAAAATGCACATGACATTTCAAAAAAGGTCAACAGTAGATACTTCATTTTAATTAAAACATAATTAAAGGCACTTAAAAAAAAAATTCGACACGTAGATGGAATACAGAATTCTTAGAATTCTAAAAAAAAGATTGTATTATCTATAGAGGTTTAAGGTAGCAGGTTTTAAACCGAACCAACTTAAATACATAAAAATTTTAAAGGGATAAAAGGAGGAATTCATTACTCATGCCTTAGTCATTGAATTAATCGGATGTAAGTAAAAGGCATTTTTTCTTCATGAATGTAGTTCTTATATTTTTTCTAGTCCAAACTGTCAGATGTTTTATGCTTCAAATTTCTTATTCCTATTTTACTTTTTAAAAACCTTTACCTTTAAAACATTGTCTAACCATCTCTTTCTGGGAATTCCTCTTGCTGTCTGGTCTCCACTGTATTATTATTTTTCGGCTCTGTTTTCATCCAGTCTATCCAAGTTCATGCTATTCTCTGAGTTTTGTGAACCTGACTATGGCTGAACCATCTAATAATTGCTGTAAACAACAGGAATGTAGACTAGATAAATTCAACTAAATCATAATAAAAGTGAAACATAAAATATACATGAACAACAAAATATGTAGGCATGTAGGTGGGACCATAACTACCACAGGATTTCTTGCACTAAAAATATGAAAGAATTGCGTTGTGTTTAGTAAATTAACTCGACCTAAAATGTTAACGTAAGACTTTACTATTTACAAATCTTTACAACTGAGAAACATAGAGTAAACATTAGAGTTATAGATGAGGATACAGTAAGAAACTATTGAAAAGAACACATCAAAAAGTAAAACCTCTCAATAAACACAAACTGATATTCAGAGATTGAAACACTAACAATACCTTACCACCAGGACTGTCACTCAACACACAGGACATCATGAACCTCTTTGTACAATCTGCTTGAAACAGATTGGGGCATCTTACTTTGCGACTTCACATTAAAGAGAGGCCTGGAGCAGGGGAACAGAGTGAGGGCTAGTGGAAGGCCTGCATGACAGGGAGGGGTAGGGAGCAGGCAGTGAATGGGTTAAGGTGCTGTGAATTGGAAGGGAGGTCGTTAGGGGAGAGAAGGGGATGACGTATGTGATAGGAGGGATAAGAGGTGTGAAAAGGAGGGGGGGGGGACGGAAGGGGTGGATCATTTTACAGAGGAATGGAGAGAGTAATTTATATGAATTTATATGTAAATGTGGAGGTTTTTATATTGGGGAAAAAAAAAGACCTCTGAGGAAAAGAATGAATATATACTGTCACCAATAGAAATATAGTTATCCCCATTCGCTGCCATTCAAAACTTATTTACAACACTAATTTCATAGAATATACAGCATTGGAAAGAGTATACCCCAACCGAACAGGTGGTAACATTGATAAATAACTACTACAATGTGAAACCAAATGGATCACTTTGCTCAATGCTACAAATCACACAGGACTGAATGATGTCATTTCTTTTAAATCCTGATGTATATAATCTAGAACTATGTATTGATCCACAATGTAACTCCTGATGTCAAACCCACTTTTTTATTGCTGTAATCCAAGAAAGTTTTTGGGAATTTTAAAGCAATATATATCTTATGCTTTCCTTACAAAAAAACTTTTTCCAATATACTTTAATTTGTTTAATTTTACACAAAAATAGAACAAAACAATATGTTTAAAGCTTTTTAATTAAATAGCATTTATAAAAACATATACATGCTGTCCTCAGCATGTAAATACCAAATACATGCTATCCTCGATGCGTTTCGTGGATCGCGTCTACTTCTTCAGTAGGAATAGAACTCTATGATTAAAAACATTTTTATAATAAATAACATAACCAAATACATACATATATCAATACATAATCTCATACAAAACTTAAATTTAACACTCCAATAACTTACATTAACCCCCCTAGCGGTAATCCCCAGTGTGACTCGGGTCACACTGAAAAAGTGGTAACCCCGAGTCACACTTGGGGTAACTTTGAAGGCCCCCCTTACCTCTGCCCCGCGCTCCAGCAGCGATCGGACGATCCCGCTATGGTGCTGGGTGCCTGTCCGTTGGGGGGCATGGCTTGGTGGGGAATTTAAAAGCAGATTACCGAGTAATCTTCTTTGAAATGCCGCCCGGGTCCCAGCCACGCCACTGCTCGCATCCACAGTTAGATGTGATGCACAATGCAGGATTTCGGCATGGTGTATCACATCTAACTGCGGGTGTGATCACCAATAGTAAATTCCAGGGGTGATGCCAGCTGCACGCCTCCGGGTGATGCGAGCAGAATCGTTGGTGGATCTAGGGGAGTGAGCAGGGCGGGGACATCCCCATCACATCACCCGGCAAGATGTGACATGTGACATGTGAAGATGTGACGGTGGAGTGATTGATTCTGGGGGTGGGAAATTTAAAAGCAGATTACTATGTATAGATGTATATATATATATACACATAGGTACACACACAAAAAGCACACCCATAATATACCTACATAAGTCATCAACTAGGTGAAAATATATAACCATAAACCAATTTCAAATATAAATAAAACCATTTTCCATTCTGTACTAAATCATAGAATTGTAAAAATACTCCTCTCCTTATTCAAATATATCTCAGCTGACTCCAAGAAACATCTAAAAATAAGCACACATATATACAAACCAACTAGGGATGAGCTGATCAAGCTCAAATTTAAAAAAAATAAAAATAAAAAGCGCTGGCTGCATTCACTGATCAGCTTAGTGTGTGATCCCTGGCACTAGAGGTTAAATGGGTTACAAGTTTCCTCATTCAAAACCTCCAGTGCTCTCTGATTGGCTGAGGAAAGCTTTCCTAATTAACCTCTAGTGCCCGGGGATCGCAGTGGAACAGCAGAAAAACTCTCAATGAGTCTCTCCATTGAGAGTCCATTGAGAAGAGTGGGCGATCACAAACAGGAGGATTCCCAGGGAATCCCGTGAAACTCCTGTGAATCCTCCTGTTATAATTTCCTTGATCTTCCGATGGTTACGTGAAATCGGTTCACCGAAATTTCACGGAACCATTGGAAGTTCGAGGAAATTTTCACGACAATGCCAGGCAGAGGTAAAATTTATTTACACCAACTAGTATATAACTAGTGAATTAAACCAAAAGATTATAATTATCACCATGCCTATAAAGCAACAGAATATATATCTTCCCACATCTGTAACAAAATATTCAAAAAGTGGTGCCCACACCTACATAAAACAGTGCTTCTAATAAATAAAGAACACCTAGTGAAATAAATAACAACCCAAATAGGTACCTTATTTCCAATAGGGTTGCTGTGCGCTTCCAAAGCCACACTGTTAACACTGCCCCTATATTATATAATATACTGTATCAACAAATGTAAAAGCACATGTAGCTTACCTGCTTCACAGTAGGGCCTTGTATGCTGCTATTTTTAAACTCCACAATGTAAGAGCCATCAACCAATATCCTTAGTGCTATGAGAAACATAGCATCTCTGGCTGCAACAGCTCCCGCATCCATCCACTCTTCTTATTCCCGCATCCTTATATGGAGTGTCCTCCGGCATAACGGCCAGAAATACGTACCTAGATATCTGGCATCACCTACGAGGCACTCGCGCTACACTGGACACAGAACCTCAAAGCTTCATAGTCCATAGGAAAGATTCCACACAAGAATATACAAATGCATGCAAATTACAAACTTTTAACATACAATTTATTAGGTTATTCTTATTTTTTTATAAATAAATAAATAAAGATTTATTTAATGAATAATAAAAAAAGGCGAAAAAAAACTATCATTTATATTCTATAGAAAGGATTTAAAACTTAAACATTCATTCAGACTTGGAGATTTGGTGTTCAATTCAAAAATCCACTTGTCTCCAGTCTCTTTTGTAGAATTTTCTTATCAGTATCACTACCTTGGATCTATTCCTATGGATCTTTTCCAGGGCAATAAATTAAATTTCCTCCAAATTTATTTTATGATCAACACACAAAATGGAAACTCAAGGGGGTTATAATTTTTCCACTTCTAATGTTGTACAAATGCTCATAGATCCGTTTTCGGAAACATCTTTTTGACTTGCCAATATCAAATCTGCCACAATTATAAAAAGCCATATATTTAAACCCTTCAGTATTGCAATCCACATAGACATTTCCATTTATCTTTCTCCTAATCTTAACTGCAACGGTAACTATAGATTATCAGTATTTTTGTAGATCCAGTTACAATAAATACATCTACCACAAGGAAAAGTGCCTTTTTTCCCATATTCCTTTCGTTTTCCCTATCCCAAAAATAACAATTTATCCCTAAGGGAGGGCAACCTTCTAAAAGTTAACTGCGGATAGGGAGATACACATTCACCTATAGATGGATCTGAGGTAAGTAAGGACCAATGTTTTGCACATATGTCCTGTAATTCCTAATGGTGGTCCGAGAATCTCGTTACTATATTGGCCTCGCTTTTTCATATTTCTTTTGTAGGGGTAGATCCGTATAATATCTCTGATCTGGATTTTTCCAATAATTTTTAGATATGTCTTTTTTTAATAATTTTTAGATATGTCTTTTATTAGTTTACTACTGTACCCTCTTGTTAACAATCTTTCCTGTTGTTCTTTCGCAGCTACCTCAAAATCATGATCGTCAGAATATTATCTGTAAACTCTTAGATATTGAGAATTTGGTATGTTTCCTATTAGATGTTTAGGATGTGCACTATCTGCCAACAAAATAGTCTTTCCTGCGGTAGGCTTACGATACAAATTTGAGGACAAGAAGAGATCAAAGTTAATAAAAATTTCTATATCCAAAAATGGCAAACTGGAACTGCTACTCTGACTACAAATGCTACAAATTTTAAATCATATGAATTTTTACCCAGTTATTCCATAATTTCAATTAGTAATTCTTTTGTACCTGCCCACAACATGAACACGTCATCAATGTACCTACTCGTACCTAGCGTCATTGGAGAACAGTTCCATCTCCTATTCCCCCAGGTACAGATTGGCATAGGTGGGGGCACATGTGGTCCCCATCGCTACACCCTGCACCTGGAGGAATGTCAAACCATCAAATACAAAGACATTTCGGGTGAGTATGTGTTATGTCACGGATATAATTTGTGACAGTTTATGAAAATATTGATGGGTTCAATTTGAAGTGTACAAAGAGAGATAACACAAAGACTTGAAAGAATATACTATTTAATAATAAAGACAGATAGATAAAACAATGCAGTAACATATGCAGAGTTACATATAACAAAAATACTTAGCTACAGAAGTGAGTTGCATTCATCCAAGGAGTCTTCCAAATTAATGGCTTGGCAGATGATCAAAAAACATGTTGCATACAGTTACTTCTGGTCAAGACTAGTTAATAAGCATGGCACTGTGTTTTTTTAACTATCCAGGAAACTGAGACAATGGCCAGTGTTTGACCAGTACTGACCAATGATCATCCCTTAAACCAGCATTTTACCTTATAAGGATGCCAGTTAAAGGATATGCTGCATTCCTTTAGGATGACCTCATATATGGTATACATGTACCAGTATATACTGGTAAAGCATTATTGTTGGTGAGACATTACTGATATTAAATAAATTGTGCTAACCCAACAGTATGTATCTTAAAAAAGCCAACACAAATTCAAACTGTTGAGACAAATCCTAACTTCTTTCAATAAGAAAGGAACACACTACTTCCAATCCTTTTGTGTGAGGTATACTAGAATATAGTGCCTCAATATCAATCCCAACCAAAAGGGTTCCCTCATGTATAGTTATTCAATCCAATACTTTCAACAAGTCAGGGGTAGTCTTCAAAAAAGAAGGTAAACTATACACAAAAGGTTTCAAATTCACATTCACATAGTGGCTTACATTCATTGAAATGAGATCAATGCTCGAGAATATAGGATAACCAGGTGGGTTAATCAGTTCCTTGTATACTTTAGGCAGTGCATAAAAAGTGGGCATCCTAGGATACCTAACATTCAAAAAGTCTTATATATGTTTCTCAATAATTTCCTTTTCAATTGCCTGTGAGATGATTATTGGAAACTCCAGATTAAATTAATTAACTCTACTAAGATTAATTTATTGATACCACTCCATATTTTTCAAAATTTCACAACACATATCTCTGTATTGGGATATATCTATCCTCTCCACATCCCCTGCCTTACCAGAGGGTTTTATCACAATCCCAGAATTAGATTCCAGGCCATGTAGAGTTTGCCACTGTATTCTAGAAAGATTTTTATTTTTTATAGTGTGATTGTCCAAATCATTCACCTCTTTTAAAATTTGTTTAACAAATGCATAAATGTGGAGGTTTTGGCGTAAATCTGTAAATTTTGTGGATTTAGCGAGAAAACATCCCCCTTTATCATTTGAACAGTCCTTAATTCCCATTTTCTCTATGCTTTTATGGCTAGGTGGCATTTCACTTACACTTCTATCATTTTCCTGCCATAATTCTATCAAATCTCCAAGAGTTCTAAAATCTGATGCATCAAATTCCTGACAGTTCATAGTTAGATCTCGATATTTATTACATGAAGGTTCTTTTTCAAAAATGTCCCAAAAAAATAAAATCCTCGCAAACAAGTGAATATCCTTTACAAATTCATATTTATCACATGCATTTACCGGACCGAAAGTCACAATCTTATACTTCCTGTTCAGTTTCACTAAGTACATATTGAGAAAGGTTTATAACAAATAATTGTTGGTGTTCATTGGTAATCTTACTGTGAATTGATTCATCGGGCCCATCTTGGGGATAGCTCCCATTTTTTTTGGATTGGGGTGAATGTCTAAAAAAGATTTGCTTTGTACAGCTCCACATTGAGTTGTGTGATTTAAAGAAGCAGATGCTTCTGACACTATTGGTGACAAATTTGATTTTGTGCCCATTTTAGGACCAACACCTGTTGGTGTGAGATTATAATTTGGTGCAAGGGCCTGTGGGGGGACATTAGGGGACACTCACACTTTTGATTGTCTCTTAAATTTGAATTTTACCATGTGGAATTATCCTTTTTGAACATTTTACTTATTTGGAAGGTATTTTATGGATTGAGAATTAATAGATTTCCGTGATAGGATGGGGTATCATTTACTATGACACACAATCTGGATTGATATAATGCAGCTGGATATATGTATCAGCACATTTCAACACACTCATGATTGATAAATATGTTGTGACATTCTTATATGATTTTTGGGTTGTTACATTTTTGTATGATTATCATGTTACGGTGTTACCATGTTGTCATGATCCAACATCACTAATATGTATATTATACTATGTTTTTCTCAAGATGTTCCTGACGGAAGTTGCATAGGTCACTTAGCGGCAACTCTATCACATCTATTGTGTGATACACCCTAATGTGAATGGATATCCTTTACAGGTATTTTTTTACCACCATTCAAAGTTCTCTTTATTGTACTACCCTATACTACTTCGACCCTTATACTACCCCGACCTGAACGGGACACAGGACTGTAAGTATTATACTGGGCAGCTCAATCCGGGTGGTGGTGGGAGGGATTGGAAACTACTTGTCAGCTTGCCACACAGCTGGCAGCTCTACACTGGTGCAGTGGAAGTCCTGGGATGCCACCACTTCGAGGGGCAATGTGGGGGATCCTGAGATCTCCCACACTTCCGGGAGAGCAGCCATCTTTGGGATGCATGACCCCCCCCCCATCAAACTTGATCTTACAGCCCTTACTCAGCCCCTGATCACTACACAGAAACTTAAGCTGACTCGAACTGTTACACCTGGGGCAACTTTCTATCTTTTTCACCCCATAATAATTGTGGGGTAAGTTTCATTGTCTACCTCCTGATTTAAATGCATGTGTTCACTTTTTGGCAAAAAGTTTTCTCTAATGGCTAAACCCTGATACTTTATAAAGATATTTTAAATGGTGGGCCGAGGTTTTTTACATACCACCTTACTCTGTATGGATTACAGATTACAAATTCCCCACAAATATTTCCCTTTTTAATATCCAAAAATTAGTTCATTAGAAAACTTAGCACCCATGATGATTTCTTTAAGAACTTATATAACTATCACCAGCACTGGTGACACATCATTCTGCTGTAAATGTTCCCACTATATTTATACATTTATCTATCCAGGGGTGTATGCAGGTATATATGTGCACATATTAATTAGTACATATATTTACACAAACCTTAGATAATCATTTTTCTCTTTAAATTATAATTACCATCCCTATGCCCTAATCATAGATTCAGAATCAGATCTATCTATATCAGTAAAATTATGTCACTAGTTGCAAGCATACAACAGCGTCTTTCCCTAACATCTGGACTGGAGGTCTGTTAGTGATGGGACTGTTACTAAAACATTGCACTGGGGGTATGTCACCAAGGTCTGCACCAGGGGTCTGTCACTGGAGGTTTGTCATTAAGGTCTGCACTGAGGGGCTATAGTAGGATTTAGCAATGAGGTAAGAAAAAGAGGTCTATCACTAACGTATAAAGTGTGAAGTTGTCATTTTACTGGAGGTCGGCATTGGGGGTTTGCTAATGAGGTAGGTTCTGGGAGTCCGTCAATGAAGGAGTCTATGGCTGACACTGTCCCACAAGGATTGTAGCAAATGTATAAACTAGATACTGTACAGCAACTTAGATATTTTTGGCATGCCATAATGCCCATTTTTATAGCTGTCCCTCCTTATGAAAATTTAAAAGTGATAAATATGATTTCACTTTCAACTGTGTTGTATATTTTCCACACTATTCTGCACTATGCACTCCATAAATTCTTCTTTACTAAGCACTCCACTCTTCACAGTGTGCTGCATGTTCTATACTGCACTCACTTTAATCTGACACTAAGGTGTATGTTGTATGCTTCACGCTGCAGCTCTCAGTAGTTATGCTGCACTGCACATTAGTCAGGTCTGTAAACCATTCTTTGCAGCATGTATAGTAGTCTCCGGGTTACATGCGAGATAGGGACTGTAGGTTTGTTCTTAAGTTGAATTTGTATGTAAGTCGGAACAGGTATATTATTTTATTAAATGCAATTAGGACATATGTTTGTCTCAACATAATATTAGACAGCATAGTGTCAGTTATTGTATAAAATCCTAATCACAAAAAAAAAAGCCATTCATTAACTTCTGGAGCAAGCTGTTCTTTGATATGCAAAAAGAAACAACTGCAGAGTTTGTCTTGGTCATTAAAGAGTTACAAGAGCTTGCCGAAGAGTTCAGTTTTAGCTGTGTTTAGCAAAATATTTCTACAATTCATGCAAACAGCCCCTCCAAGCCTCTGTCCTGCACAGGAGCAAGCAGGGAAGCCCCGTTCATATCTAGGAGTCGTCCGTATGTCGGATGTCCTTAGCCCTGGGACTACCTGTATTATGTAATTTCCCACTCTATGCAGGGCTTAATAAACAGTACACTGCTCCACTGTACACTATAATGCACAGTAGTTCACTCTGTACATTGAGCTGTACTTTCATTAATGCTTACTGTATCCATCAGTACATTCCATACCGCACACATATTTTTTCTTGCATGCTTATTTTATTATATAGTATATATATTGTCCATTTTTTCCTATCAGACTCACCAGCCTGTAGTTTGCATTTGCTGTGACAGACTGCTCTGTGCCCACATGGGCACCTTTTATCTAAAAAAAAAAAGTTGTAACAGTAAAAAGGATTCCTTTCTGCACAGACATTATTTACATAATCAAACCAGAAATATCCCAACAGATTTCAACTGCCTTGGAAAGACATATACATTGCAAAGTAAAAATGTATCTTGGAGTTTTTCACTCCCAGGGGTCCTTACTTCTAATTAAGAATCAAAACAATGTGTTCTTCTGCATAAATGCATATCAAATATTTGCTCGATGCAGTAAGGGGATGAATTGTAAATCTGGTGAAATCAAAGGAGAAAACATATTTGTAATTTCCAGAGAATTATAAATAGATGATTTTACATGCTTAATGAGATTACAGCAGAAGACTGCATACAATTGACATACTTTTTTATTTTTATTTCTAATTTTTTTAAGAATAACGTTATATTAAAGGTTTTTGGAATAGGAAAACAAAAAAACTGTTTAGTACAGATGGGTACTGTAAAATGCATGCATAAGGTCTTATTGTATTTGATGGATCTATACACTATCCGTAGAACATGACATAGATGAATCAACTTTGCACTGAAGGTTCAAAATGCAAACCAGCTAGTCCTTCAGGAGATCTTACGTCAAAGGAAAAAATAGACAGCTCCACTCCCCTGATTGCTCATGCAGCCCTACCAGAACTGTAATATGTGTTCTTGGATAGAGATTTTCTATCCAGGAACACAGGAGTCCCGCGGCTGTGCTTATGAATGAATGCAGCCATGGGAATCATCCTGTGATGAGTCACACTGACAGGAGGAGTACCGCGGCTGTGCTCATCAATGAATGCAGCCGTGGGAATCATCCTGTGATGATTGAAGCGTAATCAGGATTTTCCTTTCCTCAGCCAATCACAGAGCACTAGAGGTGATGAATATGGAGACTTGTCTTCATTTAAACTCTAGTGCCCGGGGATCGCACACTAACCGGAGGATTCCCACAGCTGTGCTCATGAATGAATGCAGCCATGGGAATCATGCTTTAATTTTCTCGAACCTCAAATGGGTCGGCGAAATCGATTCAATGAAATTTTGTGGGTCCATGGGAAGTTCGAGAAAATTTTTGCGAGACTGGCAGAGGACTTCTCGCTCATCCCTATATTTAACATTACAAAATGGGACCAGACAGGTATGTTTATTTTCCTTCAGAAAGGGATATTACCTGTCCCTTCTGCAAAAAAAGGACCTACCTGGTCACAGTTTTTTAATTTCAAGATGCACCAATTAATGACAGATCACGTCCCCCATTTTAGAATGGCTATTTTAAATATGCAGAGCAAATGCAGGAGCTATTGGAAAAAGCTTATCCAGTCTTCCTACCAGGAACAGAGCAAACACTTCTTAGTAAATTTGGCTGCTGCTCTAGTCACTTCAGGCCTAAGACCACTTGATAAAATAACACCGGTGAACGCATTTTTTGTAGAGTTAGATCTTATAGATCTTGTAGATCTCATGTGGAATGTTTGGATCTTGGAGACCAATTCCTTTCCACCCAATGCCTCTCACGAGCTCTGCTGTCCCACATGCACAGATAACAGGGATACTTGGTGTATCCGCATTGCTGATCAAGAAGAAAGCATACCATTTTTAAGGTTAACACCCAATTGTTTTGGTGATATTGCAACAACTCAATGACTCTCTTTATGTCTGCATATTCTTCACAAAGAGAAACTGAATGGCCAATTGGGACTGACCCAAATATATTGCCATTGTGAAGGAGGACACACTTTAAACTCTGCTTTGAGCTATCGATTAATATTCACCATTCAGTTGAGTTAAAGATTGGAATTTCCAATTCCCCCATTAAACTAGGTATGTTATGGCAATACACAAAGCCACTGTCAGTTCTAAAGTACTGCAGAAATGCAATTTCTCTGATTGGAAAGTACGATACCGTTCCTTTTTCAAGTAAGTTTTTCTCACGCAGTCTTGATGCTAGGAGTTCTGAAGCCTCCCAAATCACATGCCAAATCACGCAATTCATGCTGATCAAATCCCTTACAGTGTCCTCTTAAATTTCAAACTCTTTATCATTGTTATCACCTAGTTCATCACCATAATCATGTTCTTCAAGAGAGGGTAGTGTAATGGAAACCGGCACTGGGATATCATCTGAATGAGCCACTGGGCGTATAGCCCATGGAAGACTTGGATACTCTATGTAACATTTATTTTTCTTGTTATATCCTTAAGTTTTCACTATAAAAAGTACCAGTCACTGAAATGATCTCCTGGCTCTCATCAAACCATAGGAATACCAAATGGCATCTTCTCACGTGTTCCCTTTGTACACATCTGTAAAGCCTCGACACACTGTTTGCACACCTTATGAGGGGCCCAAGACTTATCTTGATCACCAAGTTTAACTTTGAAATAAGCCAAACAGGCTTGCTCTACAAATGTGCTGATTTTCGCCCTTTAACTGGGAATGGTGAAATTGCCACAGATATAACAAAATGAATCAGGGTTGTTTTAGCACTTACGACGAGACACAGCAGAGCCAGAGATGATCTGAAAGAAACAAAATACCTGTGTAAGTGTAAAAATACATTTTGCTTATTCACTACGTAGAGCAGCGCACAACCTCTGACCACACTGTCTAGCATGTAAATGAATAGCCTATACAAATCCACACTACAGTAATCGCATTATTATAAGCAGTAGAGAAAAAAACTGACATGATAGAAGAAAACTAACGGCACTTTCAGAATCAGCATACCTATTTTAGTGTAAATAAGCTTAAAAATGAAAGACAACAAAAAAATTGTTCCCCACTGTAGTTTCCATATTTTTATTTGCTCTGATCTGTGACAACAGATTATAATCAGTTGTCACAGCTCAAAGTAGGTAAAAATATGGAAACTACAGTAAATAAGAATAGATTGCTTCTCTTGTATGCAAACTAATTGTGCAAACATCCACAGACAAATAAGTGCTGCCAGTATAAGACGCATGTAACCTGTAGGACACATTTTGAATACAAAGGTTCAATTTATGTCCAATTTGTAAATCCAACAAAACTCTTTCTTTGAGGGCATGTCCAGTAAATTACCAATTCTTTTCAATACTTCAATATGTGGAGTAATAGCAAATTGTTAAAACAAGACCTTATCATAATAATTAGTGCCGTGTGGTAGAACTAAAAGATGTTTTGCAATTTGCCAAACATTCAAAAGCATAGAGATCCCGTAAAGGAAGGGCTCTGACCTTGAACGCTGACCATTCTTTATTGTACTGTAACACTATACAGCAGCAGCCAGTCTTCCATCTTTCATCCTTTGGAATTGAAAAACTGAAAAATACACAGCCCTAACCATTACCATGTCTATCTCATCTATCCGAAACTGCTGCCTTATATTCTGGTGAACACACCCACCTTTAGGGACTTTATGGTCTATACCATTCAACAGTAAAATGCTCAATAACCATCTCCTCGCTACATAATCATGTGACCAAGAATACACAATATCCCATTCACCGCAGTATGCAGGAATTGTACTGCAGTAAGAATGATCATGGACATTGTGTATTCCTTATGGTAGAATATTAATGGTGACTGAACAGCAAGCTACAAAAAGTAAAGGTAGACCTCCAATATGTGGCACCCCTAGGTGTTTTAACAAATTTACTCAATTTTCTTTCTCCTATACTGTATTATCCTAACCTTATTCCACTCTGTCCTCTACTGAGTGGTGGTACTGCTGTTGTCACTGTTGATTCTGTATTTCTTTCCACTGCAGCACCTTCAATAATTCTGATTTCTAAATTCTGAATTTCTTCATCTCATGTAAACCCACTACCATTTCATCTCCCTCCTCAAATCAACCTATAGATTTATCTCTGTCTTATGAAAAGCCCTCCCCCAAGGCCTTTTGCCCTTGCTTTGAAACACCACTAATTCTTTATGGAAGACCCCCTCACAGATGAGGTTTTCTGCCTCTAGAAGACCTTCTAGAAGACCAAACACCCATTTTTAGGAAGACCACAAAGTCTTCTGCCTTTGCACTAAGGCCTGCCTATTTTGTTCATATATGTGTTTTTAGTTTAGCATTAGGAGTGGCTGAATTTCTGTAGGTTCTCCCTTCTGGTGGGGCTACAAATACACATGGGCTCATGCAATGGGTATAGGTGTTTTATTGGAAAAAAAGCAATCAGCAGGAGGGAGAAATGGAGTGCAGAATATTAGAATAGTTAGCTCGTGATCTGAAGTACAAGGAACCCCACAAAGGGTGCCAATAGGTCTTTTGCTACTGTCATCCTCTAGACAAGGCAACAGGCAAATTCCCAGTCCTATGTTTCCTCTGTGGAAAATAGATCATAGTGATCCTCCAGTTGGAGTGTAACAACTTAGTCCTGAATATTATAGCACTTGGCGGGTCCCTGTCTTATCATAGGCTCACATGGGATTCACTTCCCCAACAGACACCTTGACGGACCTCTGGGCCCCTTGAGCTATTTTAGGCCCACCCACTCAAGATTCAGGCTTGAAAGACAAAGGCTACTTTTCCATGACAGACTACTTTCCCTACCTTATCCTCTCATTTCCCTGATATTTATCGTTGTTTAATAACCCACCACACTGAGTGCCAATTCCAGTGTTTGGGTGCAAGATAACATCTCTCCCCTGTGATTGGTTCCCCTGTTTACTATGACCAGGAAACCTACCTAGCAAAAGGAGGGGGCAAACAATCACTGTGATAAGACAATCTGATATATATCAGATATATGTTAAGGATTAATGAGTTTTATCAAAACTATGAAATTTTGACCTACCTTTAGGTTTATTGTACAACTAAAACAATTTATTTTGAACAAACAAGCTGTTGCAACCTTTAACTGGCAGCCTTTTGCTGAAACTTTTGTCTTTTTCCTTCTACCAACCATGCACTGCTCTATGATAGATTGATAACAAATGGCCTCACACACGAAGTCAGCACCCTTTAACAGCAATAGAAAGTCGTAAGGTAAAGGCACTTGTAATTCACATACATTTTTACACATTTGCTCTAACCAGTGCTCCATAGCACCTACATGCTAAGCCAGCCAGCAAAAAGCAGCCATGTTTACCAAGTCTACATACAAGTCCAGCTGCAAGATGGTTACCACAAAATACCAAAGTACAATTTCACACTACAGTACCAAAAATAATGCAGTACTAAATCATACTACAATACCAAAAAAGTCTACAGTACAAAATAATAACACAGTATCCCACCCTCTAAATCTCGGAGGAATACAAGATGTCAGATCAAACCCTAAACAGCGCCAAATATTCCAGCTACTAATGAAAGAGAGGAGGAGCAGGATGAATAAAGTCAGATAGGATGCCAATAAAAAAAATAGATGGACCACTGGTTACTTAGAATGGGAAGAATGCAACACAGAAGACTTCAGGACATGTCATGCCAAACAGGAAACTGTCACCTAGAAAACCCACACTTCTAGAGAGCACCCAAGACGCTGAGTGATCACATGACCCCTTATACAGGCATATCCCGTACATTGACAGTCAATTATTGGCTTTAGCAGCCACTTCCTAAATCTTCCATGCAGCTCTTCCTTCTATGCAACTGAATCCTTTGGGGTTCTCACAAAACCCTAGGGTTCCACAGAACACCTGGTTGAGAAAACCTTCTCTAAGGGTTAAATCAGTATGTTTATTATTAACATGTAGTCACATCCTTTTAACACCGGAAATGTTAAATATATGTTCACTATTTGTTTTAGAGCACAAATACCAATCCACTTCTATTGTATTTTGCAGGTCAGTGACCAAACAAACCTATGTTTGTATGCTTCATATTATATTTTGCATAGTGGAGGAGTTTGAAAATGTATTGCAATAAATGCAAAGCAGGAGTCCCCATTTTATGCATAAGTTTCCTACAAATATGAATAGAGGTGTGCAGAGGATTCAGTATCTCAAGTGCCAAAAAAACTCTGATTTACGCTAGGGCAATATGATTCACACATTAACCCAAGCTGGCACTTCTTTTAGGAAATGTGACACTCATTTCTTTTGAAGCGTGCTTTGTTTCTTGCAAATACTAGAAACCCATCCAAGGCATTATTATTTTCTTTAAGAATGACTACTTGGGGTGCTGTTGCTGAAGTTACATTGAAAACAAATTATTTCATAAAAATTGACATTTAGAACATATTATGTATCGCCAACAAACAGTTTAATAAAAAAAAATGATTGGTGGAGGGAAATTAGAGCAGAACCCAAGAATACTGGTTTTTGCCTGTACCAAGCAATAATGCCATGCCAGGCATTTGATGTTTGAAACTATAAAAAAAATGTTACGTTTTTTTGCACCAGTGACGTTTTTGATTTCTTCTCATTGTATGGGATTCTACTTAAACGCTACCTAAATATTTAAGGTGTTTCCACACATTAGAACTACCATTGAGCTTTGCCAGATGGCCATGGAAGGTCAAAACAAAGCAGAATCTATTATTCAACAATAAAAACCCATACCATGCCCATAACGTCAAATATAAAGTCAAAAATAATGTTTTTTTGTAGAAGAATAGATCATAAAATAGTATGATGTGTGTGGTACTGAAAATACAACAATTTTTGTTGGATTTTTTACTAGAAAATACCCCGTAAAAGCTGAAAATAGGAATGATCCAATCAAGATGAATGAAAGGTATGGGTCATGAAAACGTTGAGAAAATGTAAATGCTAAAGCCCTGGTTTAGTTGCTGCACAAACAAGAGAGATTTTATATTTGCTTTGCTTTTTACCTTACCCAGAATGAAAGTGAATGAACTGTTTTAACAATGGTGTGTTCAGAATATATTACTGATTAGAATTTTTTATTTAAAAAGCTATAAAATGGCAAAAGACTTAATAGTACTCCCCATTGTCCGCCATTATTCTTAGGTCTTCCTGATAAGAAAATCACTAAATACATTTCAAGAAAATAGCTTCTTAGAATTTCCTTTCAGCTCTGTTGCTATAAGAAGTTCTGCAGGCTTTTTTCACCAAAGTCTTGATTGTGGCTTCAAGCGTGCAGACTGATCATCACTGCAGCAAAGCCACTTTCTGTCCTTTTGTTGAAATGTACCCAAGTGTAAAATCGGTGAACAAACAACAAAAGAAAGATGGGTCTTCTGAGCAGAGGAGAGCCAGAATAAATTTCCTATGGTTTTTGAGCCCATTGTCTAGGGATAGTTTAAAGCAAGTGATTGGATTAAGGTCAGAAAGGATGTGACAAGCGCACTGCTATTGGAAAATAATTACATTTATCAATTCTACAAAACTCTTTACACTTTACAAGAGAAAAGTCTCAAAGTAGGGCTCCCTCCATTAAAAAACAGAAAGAAATGGTTTTACATAAAGGTAATATATTGATGAATAAACCATAAAAAGTAAGTAGGAAAAAAAGCTTGGTTTACACACATGGGTATTAAAAAATAATTGGTAAATTTAAGCTGTTACAGAAGAAAAAATCAAATTTATGGAAAATGTTCTTTTTTATATAAAAAAAATCTGCATTCTTAAGGGAAAGAATGGGTGGAATAAGTAAATATTAACAGTGGCACAACACAGGGATCAACATTGAGCCTAGTTCTTATCAATATAACTAACAATAATGTAGTACATTAAAAAAAATCCCTTTTTTGCGAAAGATACAAAATTATAAGTAAAGTGTAATAGATGGATATAACAGAAGGACCTTGATAATGGCAACCTTGACTATCTGCATAAAGCACATATTTTTTCCCTGAGCCTGATTTATTAAAAGAGTGGAGATGATTCACTTTTATCAGTGAAGCTGAATGATCCAGCAAACCTTGAATAGGTTGAGCAAATTATTTCAATCCTGGACCAGATCTATTCCAGGTTTGCTGGATTACCCAGCTTTACTGATGAAAGTATATCCTCTCCAGTCTTGGCGAGCTTTAATAAATCAGGCCCATATTGTTTGCATAGGTTTCCTCCCAAAAACACACTAGTAGGTTGATTGGTCCCTCCAATATTGGGCATGAGTTAATAAAGCTCTCTAAGGCTGGAGAAAGTACACACAATTAAAATGATTTTTTGACATCACATAAAAAGGGGTTCAACAACTAAAGGGGTGGGCAACAAAACCAATAAAGTAAGTGGAACTTGAAAAAAATGGAAATGTTCAGTTTACAAACAAGAAATCCTAAAAATCAATTATTATGGTATTTATATTTGCAACAGGGGTCTATACATAGTATGTAACAAAATTACAAGGGGCAGTTGTGTATGGGATTATGATTGTGCCTAAATAAATGAGAAGTTAAGCTGTGGGATAATTCACTACATTTTGTGTATCCTCCTTTTACTGAACATAACCTGAATCAGATGTGAAAAGTTGAAAATGCATAAATCCTAGAACGAGGGTATATTATGGGTTGTTGTAAATTTAAGTAAGCAACATTAGAAAAATATCTAGTTTCCTACATCTTTTTTTACATCTTTTTTTTCAGAATCTTAAAAAAAACTGTCACAAATCAACATTTACCTTTAGGTAAAGATTAAATCTCTACTCTTCCTATTGCAAATGTCTTAGCTGTAATAAAATAGTTTACTTCTAAATTATGTGTGGTATATGTAATTTATTTCTACATATACACGAAAAAGACTTCCCCAGCAGGTAGTGCGGATATCTGTAAAATGAGAAAAGAGGGGAGAGGATAAATGTAATCTATGTGCCACTCTCATTTTAAAAGTAAGTACTGACATTTTCCTACTTGCATTTTCATCTTTCGACATGCAAGCTACATTGTCACCGGTCCAAGTAGTGAGCTTCTCAATACACCATGACCACATCTAAGGACATGAAATGATGAGAAAGAATTTGGCATGGATGAGGGTGAATTGCTGCATTTCCAGTGGGATGAGTACAATGTGATTGTTTTAATAAAAAGGACTCTTTTAAAGAGGATTTTCTTGTAATTTCTCTATCAAAGTTGCTTAACTAGAGAAAATACATAAAACAATATTGGGCTACAGCAAGGGTGACCAAATCACGACCCGTGGGCTACATCCGGTCCACGGAGCTGCCAAATCCAGCCCTCTGCCCGTTCCCGCTCTGCTTTCTCTTCTTGTTGTCTTGCGGGGGATGGGACGTGCACATCTCCTATTTTTCTCTATTAAATTGGGCTACCAGGAGGGGGAGCTTCCTGAGCATGCTCAGTGTTAGTTCCCTTAGAGTGGGCCTGTTCTATAGACCTGGCAATCAGCTCTGGCTGTTCCCCGTGCACCTTGTACTGTGAAATAATCCTAGCTGCAGCATGAGAGCTGCGTCTGTGTTCATGCTTCTGTCATTATCCCCATGTATAAACCTTCAAATTTCTTTTTTTGATTCTCATAGAAATGTGAAATTTTCAGGGTAAACAGGGGACCCCTAAACATAACAAGTTGCCAGATATGGGGTCACAAACATAAAATCCTAACAACAAGAATATTTTTACATTAAAGGGGGGCATTTTCAAGATCAGGGTCCCCAAATTAAGTTAGGGACCCCTGGGGACCATTTCCATGGCAACAATTATTAGAGTACTGTCAGTTTTCTCTGTACTGTGGTACCCCAAATATATACTTGCTCATTTACAAAATTTTAAGGCTGTGTTTAGACAGTGAGGTTGAGGTGTGGTTACCCCTTCCTTATACCTTAGAACCCTGGATAGTGGGAGACATTCAGTACCACTTACTGCCTGGAGTCAAATCTGCAGATGCTGTGCTGCGAGGGACTAAGCAGCTGGTGGGGTGCCTGTTACACATAGCTGGACACTTACCTTCTCTGAACCCCAGTTTCTCTTTAACCCCCTAGCGGTAATACCGAGTGCGACTCCGGGCTAACCCGCCTAAAATTTTACTTCTGCAGCGCCATAACAGGATAAAACAACTATACCTAATATACCACGCTACCCCGTCACATAGCTGGCCACTTACCTTCTGTAAACCCTAATTTTTCAGGAGTGGGGAGCTGTAGGGACCTACATGAAGATGTAGTAGTAAGTACATGTCCCCTATGGCTATCTGTCAAATGAATTGCATTTCTCTGAAAGTATCCATTGCAGAGATTTGGGGGTATAAAAAAGGTTAGCAGCTCCCTATAACTGACAGGAAGCATTGTATGGTGCAGTTTGTGCTCTTTGGTACAGAAATGGTGAGCGGGGAGAAAAATCTGACTGGCCAGCACTTTCTGATAGCTTTGTATCTTTCATTAATAAAATGAGCATCAAATGGTGGGTGCAGAAATTCTTGATTTGTCATTTATTTTATTTGGTGCATGCATTTTTACGGTAACTAGAAACATTTCAACTAAACTTCATTTTAAATTAAAACTGTTTTAAACATACATCTTTAATGTTTGCATTGTGGCCTGTTAGTTTTATCTCACGGTCAACAGTGGCCTCCAAATGAAAAAAGGTTGGACACCACTGGGCTAAAGCATACAAGAATATAGCTGTTGGCATTATCTCTGTCATTCCCCTTAGATAACTGTGTGCAATTGTTCTTTCTTTACAACATCAATCTTGATTAACCAGAGATGACATTTTGAAGTACCTTCTATCCAAGGGTTTCCTCTGATTCTGTCCTGAAGATTTCAATGTCCTCCGATGTCCATGGACCTGGTAATCAATATAGCAAGGCTTATGTGTGTTTATGGAATAATATATCATAATTTTAGGAGGATGCAATTTAATCATCCAGATAATCTAAAGATGAATCATGATTTTTTTTGTCCAGGTCCACACTATATCATCCACAAGCTAAAGCTACCGCCCTTGTCTCTTTTCTGCTAATATTGACAGAGAATTAATAAAAATTTGAATCAGTCTTTTACAGTACATGGTAGGGAGTGGTGGTCCTCTAATATTGATATCATACTGCTCACATAGTTGAACTAGTTACTCAAAATCATATCAGTTTTGTTTCATTACAGTACTACCAGATAAGGCACAGAGACATGAATTATGGAAGCGACAGGAGACAGAAATATTTAGATAATCAATATGTGATCTCAATGTTTGGAAATTGTTTTAGAGAACCAAGGAAATTTATGCCCTGGCCCTGTACCTTAGAAACCAAGAAGAACTTCAAATTAATTAAGTTCTGACCCAGCTCCCAGCTTTGATCAGTGATCTTCTGAGCTGTCATATAATTCAGATAGCAGACACACAAAGTTGAGATGACAGATGGATTTGATGTAGGAACCTTCTTTGAGTGCCAGAATGTAGAATCTAAGAATCACAACTGCAGAATTTGTGTTATGAGTTTTTCCCCTGTGTCTTCGACGACTGCTGGTGTCACCCATGCCTCCTGTTGCTTCTTGTGTTCCCATGTGTCTTCGGTGACCCCCATATCATCAAAGACTATTCTATGGATTCCTATTACTTGACCCCTGGCTTGGTTCCTAACTTTGCTTGTCTGCTGCTTGCCCTTGCTCCATACATGTCATCAACAAAATGTAGTACCATTTCTCTCCGTTAAAGATAAACACATTCTGTAAACTTTGACTCACTCACAGCTTTAGAAAATCCAGGTTTCTAAAAAATTGTGGGGAAGCCAATGCTACTTTTAATTTTAAGAGAATCCCTAGTGACAGGCTATATTGCATTTCATATGTGGTTGAGATTTTCACTATTAATTAAAAAGTTAAACAAAGCTTTTCAGGTAGCTTTAACATCAGCACGTTTACATCAAGAGGTACTAGTATTTCCTACAAAACAAAATGAAACCACCAAATTTTAGATACAGTTGTGTAAAAACTGGCTAGCTGAAGAACCATTAGGCATCAGTTTGGTTAGGTTTTTACTCTAGGAGGAGGAGGTGATATAATGAGACGTGGTGTATACACTTTCAAAGCTCAAAAAAAAAGAACCATGAGGAGATAATTCTATGCTTGAAACATGCCAATCTATCTATCTATCTATCTATCTATCTATCTATCTATCTATCTATCTATCTATCTATCCCCCAGAAATGAATGGCTTAACAGAAAAAAAAAGCAAAAAAAACCCTAATAACACAAAAAAGCACAAGGGTGATTAACAATAGGAAACAATTGTTTGGTAAATGTAATCTTTCTATACTGTTTGTCCACTCTCTCTGTCCTATACAACAGCTTTAATTTCATGTTACTATGGCTGCACCAAGCTGCCCCGAGTGAGGGTGATGGGTCTTCAGTCCTTCCTATTATTGTTTCTTTTAAGTCTTCTGGCATGGGTTAAATAATGTGCACAGCATTAGGAGTGTTAAAAAATGCCAAGCCAAGTTAGTTTCATCTAAATTTCACTTTTCTAAATTTGAATACTGGAAGTTTGTGGTGAATCCATCTTCAAGGGAAAACAATCCATATTCATGGCCCAAAGCACTTTAACCACCTGGCCGTTAAGCCCGAGCATGTTCGGGGTAAAAACTTTTGCAATTATGGTTAACCCCGAGTTTTTCTCAGCAGGTGGTTAAATGTACACAAATGTTATATTGCAATCCGATTGTCATACATTGTATGACAATCGGATTACAACTGAAAGGAAATACTTACCCAGTGTCCGCAGCTCCTCTTGCAGCAATAAAAGATTTGCTATTGCTGCTGGCATCTGCAGTGAGATGTGAAGCACAATGCAGAAATCCTACATTGTGCTGTGCATCTCTCCGGAGATGCCAGCAGCAGCAGCCTCCAGCGTCTCTCTCTGTGTCTGTGTGAGCTGGGCAGGGAAATCCCCCCCCCCCCCCACATCACTCGGAGGATGAGTCATCTTCTGGGTGATGTGATTGGTGATGTATGGGGGTGTGTCAGGGAGGGAAATTTAAAAGCAAATTACAATGTAATCTGCTTTTAAATGGTTTTTACAGTACAAAAACACCACACAACATGAAATAAAAATAAAAGTACATTTTTAATTTTATTTTTAGATTACATTGTTGTCTATTATTTCATTATTGTTTAAAATTATTATTTATATTTATGTATTATATTATAATTTATGATTTTAATATAATAAATAAATATAATTATCATACCCGGGAGTTAATCCTAAGAATTACAAACCCACAATATAAACAAAAATTTCTATGCAAACAAAAATAGGATAGGATTTGATTAAAAGTACATTTTTTTTTTTACATGATTGTGTGTTTCAAACTTTTTTTTATATTCATGATATCTACTAGACCCTTGTTCGGACATATTTCTGTAACTTACAGGTCTAAAATGTAAAAAAACAAATTTCATGAAAAACAGTGTAACGCTTTTGGTACAGAAATCTAGACATCAGTGTAACCCCCAGGAGGTTAAGCAATGGGCTAGGTCATGTGGGGACCCTGGTCATGTTCCCCAATCTTAAGTGCCAAAATTATAAGTGCAATGGGAATTATTCCAGGGAATTACATCATAGTTATCATCATCATCATCATCATCCTCTACACACTTCACTGATGAATGTACCTTCTTCATCTGCCTGCAACTAATCCGCATTAATATCGCTCCCCCCCCGGCCTAGTATCACATTTTTTGGATAACTTTGCCTCTTGGCTCCCACACATTCTTTCCCATGACCTGCCCACCCTCATCCTGGATGACTTTAATGTTGCAGTGGGTAAGCCTAACCATCCTTCCTCAGCCTAACTGCTCTCCATTACCTCCTCATTTGGACTCACACAGAACATAAATGGCCCCACACACATCGCTGGACACACTTTGAACCTTGTATTTTCCAAACTCTCCTACCTCACCCTCCTTGACAACTCGCCATTTCCCCTTTCTGATCACAATCTTATCACCTTCAACCTATCGAACTCTTGCCCCCCTTTGCCACACCCCAGACCTGGTCAATGGCAGAGAGATATCCGTAACCTTGACCACAACCTATTCTCAAACTGCCTTGTGTCCCCAACCCTCACTCTCTCCAAAATCACCTCCCCAGATGAGGCTGCCACCCAGTTAAACCACTCTCTTTCCTTGGCTCTGAATAAAGTTGCCCCTGCCACCTTTCGCTACCCCCGCCCTGCCAACCCCAGACCCTGGCACAACAATCACACCAAACAGCTACAAAAGGCTGTTCATGCAGCTGAGCGCAAGAGGAGAAAATCTGGCCTCAGTGCTGACTTCATGGGCTACAACGCCAAGCTACAAAGCTTTAACACTAAGCTCACTGTCATCAAGCAAAATTTCTTCTCTGCTGTAGTTTCCTCTCAAGCTTCCAACCCACGCAACCCCTTCTCAACAATTGACTCCCTCCTAAACCCCACACCTGCTCCCCCCACAACAACCTTCACTGCCCAAGACATAGCCACCTACTTTGGAGAGAAAATTGACAAAATCAGACAAATTGTTTCTCCTCACTAGGCCACTCCAACCATATCCACTCCTTCCACCTGTAAATCATCACTGGCCCCCCTCTGCCCTGTTACTGTGGACGAAGTCTCCTCTCTTCTGGCATTATCTCCATCTACTACCTGTCCACTTGACCCAATTCCCTATGAACCACTCTTTGCCCATTCCTCCATCCTGGACCCCATCCTAACTGAACTATATAACCTCTCCCTTTCTACTGATATATACCCCATTTTCAAAGTTGCTATAATTCTCCCGATCCTGACGAAACCCTTACTAGACCCCTTCCTACCTTCTAGCAACTGTCCTATCTCCCTTCTCCCATATGTCTCCAAACTTCTTGAACGCCTTGTCTACAAAAGACTCACCAATTACCTGAGCAACAACTCTCTCTATGACCGTCTAAAGTCTGCCTTTCGACCTGCCCATTCCACTGAAACAGCCCTTACTAAAGTGGCCAATGACTTCATCATAGCTAAGTCTCAAGGCAACTTTTCCCTCCTCCTTCTGTTTGATCTTTCCTCTGCTTTTGACACTGTTGATCAGCCCCTTCTAATACAAATCATGCGCTCCATTGGTATCAGTGACACTGTTCTCTCTTGTTTTGCTTCCTATCAGGCTGAGCGCTCTTTTCAAGTTTCTTTCAGTGGTAATTCTTCCTCTACCACTCCCCTCCCTGTTGCATTGTGTTCCCGAAGGGTCAGTCCCTGGACCAGTTCTCTTTTCTCTGTACACCTTCTCTCTCGGTAGTCTCATATTCTCCTTTGGCTTATAGTGCCATCTGCATGCTGATGACAATAAAATCTATCTGTCCACCCCTGACTTGTCTCCTTTAGTCCTGGATAAGGTATATTGCTGCCTGTCAGCCATCTCATCATGGATGTCTGACAGATTTCTGAAACTCAACCTGGATAAAACAGAACTCATCATAACCCCCCACCCCTCAAATTCCAAATCTCCCCCTGACATATTTCTAACCGTTAACAACACTGTTGTTCGTCCCTCCCCTCAGGCACAATGTCTTGGCATCACCTTTGATTCTGCCCTCTCATTTACCCCCCACCCCTACCTGTCCCCTGTCCACCACAAAACTCCTTGTAGACGCTCTTATCATCTTTCGTCTGGACTACTGTCACATCCTCCTCTGTGGTATTTCACTAACCCAGCTTTCTCCTCTGCAATCTATTATGAATGCTGCAGCCAGACTCATCTATCCTTCCCACCGCTCCACTTCTGCTGCATCTATTTGCAGCTCCCCACACTGGCTTCCATTTCACCTTAGAATCAAATTCAAGCTCCTGTGCTTTGCCTTCAAATCCCTCCACAGTTCTTGTCCCACTTACCTTTCTCAGCTGGTAGAAAAAAATACTCCCCCAACCGCTCTCTCTGCTCCTCCAATGACCTACAACTCACTCATAACCTCATCACATACACGGCTACAAGACTTTTCTAGAGCTGCCCCAGTTCTCTGGAATGGTCTTCCCTGTCCTATTCGGCTTGCTCCTATGTTCTGCTAATTTAAAAGAGCACTCAAAACCTGATTTTTCACACTTGCCTACCTATCTTCTTCTGTCTTTTGAAACTGTCACTACTTCCCACCACTACCTCCTATTTTGTGTTAATTTCCCCACCTACTGGATTGTAAGCTCTTCAGGGCAGGATCCTCTCCTCCTGTGTCACTGTCTGTATTCGTCTGTCATTTGCAACCCCTATTTAATGTACAGCGCTGTGTAATATGTTGGCGCTATATAAATCCTGTTTATTAATAATAATAATAATAATAATAATAATAATAATAATAATCTTTACTTTCTGTGTCCACAAAAATTTGATAAACATTAACATGAACATTAAACTATTCTGCATAAGTTTATCAGTGATTCCTGTTTGATATTTGCACTGAATTCCACAGAGCAATAAACATGTATATAAAAAATTAGAAATAAATATTTGAGTAAATGGCACCAAAAAAAAACGGGTCTTTTATGTACCACATTCAAATATTAAGATGTGGTGCATAAAAGCCCTGTTTTGGTGACATTTATTTACATATTTATTGATTGTTGGGACTGCATAACACACCAGACTTGTTAAACTTTCTACCAAGCTCCAGTTATCTATATAACGAATTAGCCTCCCTATGCGTTAAAAGATTTTGATAGGAATGTTTAATAGCTTAAGGTGAAAATAAAGTTGGGAATTAAGAATCAGGCAGGGCTTTGTTGCTGAAAAAGACAGAAGATGAATTCTACCATACCTGCTTGATCACCAGGAAGTCGATATGCCCAGTGTATCCCAGCTTCCCCTATGGATGCCAGGACAAAATGAAATCCTTTTCACCAGCGTGGGAGATATATCATTACCACCCAGCCAATCAAGATGACCGAGGGTCAAAAGCAGGAGAAGAAGGAAGAAAATGGTGTCACGGTGATTGGAACGGGAACAAGAGTGCAATTAAAAATTTGTAATCAGGCAAGAGAAGTTGTCTGTTCCTTCAACAATAAGGAACCTGCCTGGTTGCAATTTTATGCAAATTTAAATGTTTGGGTTTAGATCTTCTTAAAATAGTACCCTGCATTTGTTCTAGGATAAAACCTAGATTTATATATTTTCTTCTATGTCTATGTTATAAGACCATGAAGTTAAACTCTAAAAAATGTATATTGGACATTTTATTTAGCATGTTTTATCTGGCATTATCAGGACAATGGTTAAAATTCTGGTATATTGTTATATTGAGGAAGAATTGAAGTATATATGAAGCAAACATTTTTTCTATTTTGGATAAAGTATGCCAAGTTAAAAATCTGTTGTGCTTACTTTTATTCACAGTAATAATGGTTATTACTACAAACAGAGAAAATAAAATTCTGTGACAGTCAAACATCACAGCAGTGATACATACAGCAAAAATAGGATTGATACCAAACAAACAGTGCTAGTAAAGGCAGCAATGGTTTAAAGAGCGTGTTCTCCAATGCTAGAAGTCTTGCAAACTATTTAGGGGAGTTGGAAGCCTTAATGATTGAAGAGTATTATGACTTAGTTGGTACTACTAAATCCTGGCTGAACGAAAAGTTGGTGGTGTCTGTCTGTATGTGAGAGGTGATATGAAAGTGAATGGGAAAGAACAAATTTTCGATGGAGCTAGTGATGAGGTTGAGAAATTATTGGTAAAGTCAAATAGGGGGATGCATCATACACAGTTATTTATTGGAGTCTGCTATAGTCCCCTCAGTGCTAAGGAAGAAATAAGGAATCAACTACTAGCACAGATAGAAAAGGCTACAAAATCTGGCAATGTTTTAATAATGGGAGACTTTAACTACTCTGAAATGGACTTAAATTGGCACTACAGTTAATGCAAATGGTAGGAAGTTTATGAATTTAAAACAAGATAATTTTATGGTACAGTTTATAGAAACCCCAGCTATACCTACTCTGCTGGACCTATTTTTTTTTTTAAATGCAGAGCTTTTAACCAATGTACATTTAAAAGAGATTCTGGGTAACAATGGCCATAATATTTCATTTAATGTAAGCTGTAAACAGAAAGCAAAAACAGGAAAGGTAAAAACATTCAATTTTAGGAGAGAAAATTATTTCCATTAATAAGGGCCTGAATTGGACTGGGAGAGAATATTTTCCTAAAACAAACACAGAACAGAAATGGGAATGTCTCAAGTCTGTCTCTACGCAAACACACTGAACAATATATTCCAATGGGTAATAAGTTTAAGAGGCTAAAATTACACCCTTTGATGCTCACAGCTAATGTTAAGTTATGTCACAGTTAATGTTAAAAAGATCAGATCTGAGTTTCTCTATCCAAGAACACAGGGCACAAGATGTGATGAATGGAGAAACTTGTCCCCAGTCAACCTCTAGCGCTCAGGGATCGCCTGCAGTCACAGCTGTGACCGCAAAGTTTCCACTGTGACCGTGGGAACCAAACTGCAGATGAAGTCTGCAGTTTCACTACAATCCCCAGGGGACTACAGGTAAATTAACCTGTAGTGCCCTGGGGATCACACACTCTTCTCAATGAATGCCTTGGCTGCAATCATTGGCTGCAATCATTGAGAAGATGCCCCGCAAGTATCTCTTACTCTGTAACATGCACAGTAATATGATACAGTGTGGTAGAGAGTAAAGCTGCGTACACACTTGCAATTTTTGTCGTTGGAAAGGATCTTTCACGATCCTTTCCAACGACAAGGGTGTGCACGATGCATGAACGATGCTGTACATACAGCACCGTTCATGCTCTATGGAGAGGGGAGGGGGAGAGCGCGCTGCGCGCTCTCCCCTTCCCTTTCATTAAGATCGGCTGTCGTCCATCGTCCGTGGATCCGGCAGGTCGGTCGTCCGGACGATGGACGACACCGACTGTACACACGGCAGATTTTCGCCCGATAATTGGCCGATGCCGATTATCGGGCGATAAAAATCTGACGTGTGTACGTAGCTTTAGAGATATCATGTCATTGTAGGATAACCTTTAAAAAAAAAAAAACACTTTTTTTTACATTTTTCCAATCAAATTTTTGCAGTCAAATGTCGTTTTTTTTCCGGTCAGGTCTGTCCGAATTCGAATTTGGGTCAAATATAAGGACAACCCAAATTCGAACACCAACACTACTGGCATGGTACCAGAGGATTGGCGTAAGGCCAATTTGGTTCCTATTTTCAAAAAGGGAGCAAAGTCATTACCAAGTAACTACATACCAATAGGTTTATAGTCCATAGTTCGAAAGGTCCTAGAGAGTTTGATAAAGAACCACATAGAGGAGTTTCTGCAGGAAAATAATATTGTAAGTGATCGTCAGAATGGACTGAAGTTGCCTAATTTACTCTCTTTTTCTGAGGAGGTAAGTAAACAGGTAGACGGTGGAGTACCAGTTAAAAGAGTGTACTTGGACTTTGCTAAAGCATTTGGCACACTTTAGGTAGATTGCTTTAGGATTGCTTAGGAAGAAGCTGAATACTTTTCTAGAAGCAGAGAATATAACTGGGTAATAAAGCTTTAAAGTAAAGATAACAGAGACTGTTGATCCAGGGAAAATCTGATTGCCTCATGGAATCAGAAAGGAATTTTTTTCACCCGTTGGAGCAAATTGTTCCGGAAGTTTTTTTTTTGTGCCTTCCTCTGGATCAACTATGTTCATAGGGTTTTATACTTGGGATATGTTTATTTCCCTAGTGGTTGAACTTGATGGACTTTTGTTTTTTTTCAACGTGACTTACTACGTGACTATGTAACAAACAAAAAAATTACTTAACAATACTGTTTGATAAAATGCTGGTGTGAACTCAAAGAGAATCAATCACTGTCATTGTAAACACATGTACCTTGAAGATTCCTCACTCAGAGAAGGCTAGCTAAATGTCCGATTTACTGCTTTCTAAATCATTTTGGGTTTTTTTTTATTATATTTACAAACATTGGGCTACATCTCTACAAGGATTTTATATATTTTTGTTCCACAACGAAAAATGGACAATTACTAAATTATATTTCTCTACAGTTCATTAAACTAATTGATTGTGTTTATTCACTTTTGAATTCATTCCCTATCTATGCTTTAAAGATCTATTATGTTTCATTGTATCCTAAAATTCCCATATATTACATTCATTTAAGCTATATATATAAATGTTAGTGTTTACAAAGGTATAGGTAGGGTAATGTTTTATAATATTATGTGTTTGTTAATGCTGTTTTGTTCTGCTACAATGCTTGCTTTCTGTTTGCTCTCTTTTATCTGTAAGCCTATTTACAGCCTCACCATAGTATTTATAGATAAAGCAGTATAGGGAGAAGGTAGGAAATAGGGAATCAATGTAAAATGAAACTACTGCAAAACCATATAAGAATTAAATATTCAAAAAAGTAGGCAGTTGAACATTTAATAAACAGCTAGGCTAATTTTAAAGTACAGTGGACTGCTTTGTGGACCACAAACCGGTGAAACTGCAGATCCAACATGGAAAACTATTACTGCACAGTGCACTTGTAACTGGACTCTTATGAGCAATGTAACCTTCTCTCTCTTTGCTTCCTCCTCCCAAGAAGTCAGAATAGCCTGGTTTGTTTTTATAACCACAAACCAGTAGGGGCATGCACACTAGTAACCTTTTTACAACAGAAACCCCAATGTGTACCCGGACAACCATTTATAATACTTTTCTCCCTTCTCCTTCTACTACTTATACCCTTTCTCTCTTCTACTACTTCCTATTCATTGTTAACAGATACTACTATTGCTATCATATTGCTATTTCTGTGCTACAGCCACAAAAAAACCAATAAAACAAATCCAATACAAAGTGAAAGCACTTAACATTACATAGAAATTCCTCCATGCCTACCTATTTCCTCTTACCTACCACTCTAGGTAACTTTTTAGGTATTTTCACCCATCTTTCGCTCTTTAGTTAAAACAAATCCTTATGTGTATTGATTGTGTATTAATATATACCATTATGTAGCTCTTTCCGGAGGAACCTCCTCATTTCCCAGCCTTTTCTTGAGTCCTGTGTACTTTGCCCTCTTCCAGATGAAATAGAAAAATGAGTGTAGGTGCATATGACTGAAATCTTAGTATGTAACTGTGCAAATATCAGGTCTTCACGATTCTTAAAACTGTTTTTTCTTTTAGTGAGAAGCTGGGATGGCAGAGGCACAAGCAAGTTTCACGTCGTTGAAGTTACGGGCCATCATGAAGTTTTTGTTTCTCCAGGGAAATTCAGCAAAGGACATTCACACTGAAATGTCACAAACATTGGGGGAGAAGTGTCCTTCATACACCACTGTCAAAATCTGGAAATCTTGATTCAAGACTGGGCATTTCACCATTGAAGATGAGCCCCCCAGTGGGCACCCCACAACCTCAACTGACCCGGCAACCTGCGATGCTATCTATGAGCTGATTATTGAGGACTAAGTTAGTGACTGAGGATGAAATCTGGCTCCAAATCTATGATCCTGAAACCAAGGAACAGTCAGGGGAATGGTGCCACAGTGGGTCCCAGCAGCCGAAGAAGTTCTGAACCTAGAAATCGGCCAAAAAGTCATGGCATCCATTTTCTGGGACAAAGAGGGTGTTCTGTTGGTGGACTACTTACCTCAGGGCTCTAGTATCACGGGACAGTATTATGCTAACCTCCTGGACCAGCTGAAGGAGGCAATTAAGATGAAACGTCGTGGAAAGTTGACCAAAGGGATCCTTTTTTTGCAGGACAATGCACCTGCGCACACGTCCAATATTGTGACTGCCAAATTCAACAGCCTGGGTTTCCAATTGGTCCACCATCCCCCCTACTCACCTGACCTGGCCCCTTGAGACTATTATTATTATCTGTTCCCGAATTTGAAAAAACACCTGATGGGGCAACATTTTGAGGACATTTCTGACGTGAAAGATGCTGCTGAGAGCTGGTTTGTGGCCCAACCAAAGGACTTTTATTTGAATGGTCTGGAAAAGCTGCAACTACGCTGTACCAAGTTCATCAGTCTCAGGGAGGAATATGTTGAATAAATGTGTTATTTCATACCTCTGGCTCTCTTCTTTCTGGGCAAAGCCATGAACTTCTCAGCACCCCCTCCTAATTTGATAGCAAAAAAGCATAAGTGATTTTTAATCGCCTAGAAGAATGCATTTAATACCATGCTAATGAATTTTTATAATCAACACAATATTTTCCCAGGAAGGAAATGTCCACAATGGTAATTACATACTTTAAAGAGAAAAAAAAACTTGATGTTTAATATATTCCCCATAACTCTGCTAGGATTGGCATGAGATAAAATATATTTTAAGAAATCAGAAGGGCTAAAAATAAGTAAATGAAAACATGAATAAAAAGTGTCAAATTTAGATACATTAGAAAGGAAGATGCATTCTGTTTTCAATTTTATTTTTGGAGTTTCAACAAATATCAATTAAGGGAAAAGTCCTTTTAAAAAGTATTGCAGTATTTTGTTTATTACATAAACAGAGATAATGGACTTTTTGTTCTACTTACACATCATTAATTACAGACTTTATCAAATGTCATCATGTGGAAATACTTATTCCCCAAAAGATATACCCAGAAAGAACACAGAACACACAGACTACAGTACAGATTACAGTTTACTCATCTACATGGATACTTACATTGATGCCTATATTGCTCTTTCTAAAGCATACATTTACTTAACCTCATTTTATTATGTATATATATATATATATATATATATATATATATATATATATATATCCTTCTCTCCCTGGAATTGAGTGAAAAACAAAAAGTGAGATTTGATCAGCAATACTATCTAGCAATATTCCCTATTGTACATCTAAACTTGTAATCTTGTTTTTTATGTGAGTGTGTCACTGGGGATTGCAACTTTGTGAACTTGAAGTAACTTTTTTCCTTCACAATACAATTCCCAAAGAAAAGAGTATAATCCACTGATCCATAGTTATTCAGACGAAAATCAGCATGGTTCATGTTACAACAACCCACTGCATCCCTTGGCAAGTATGTGGGCATATTTTGTGCACTAATTTATTTTCTGCTGAGCCCTGCCAAAGATCAATAGGATACATGGATGAATATATTTATGGTACTCAAGGGGTTCAGCAACATTTTATAAATAAACAAACCTATAAGCTGAGGGGCAGAGCAACATTAATATATATATGAATTATTCTCTGTACATCCATTCAGACAAACAGATTGTTAGGCAATTGCTAAAATCTTATTGTGCTCTAAAGTGCTTTATAGACTAAATCCTCCTACCAAGATAATAATGATGGTTACAGCCAATAACTAAACATATAAATAAACACAATTAACACATTCATGCCAGGGATGTAAGTACGGATAATGGGCTCCACAGATGTGCTATTAGATGAGGCAGTGACTATTTTCCTCTGTAACACCTTGCAGTGTCATCTGTGACAATTCTACCATGTATCTTAACGCAAAGAATTTGTAAATCAAGAAATGGTGGCAGGAGAGCTGTCAGCACTGGCAAAACACGACTAGGGACCAGTATCAATGCTACAAGTCAGCAAAAAAGGGTCAGCGGTGCAGAGATTTGAGTTAACACCTTCGATTTCCAGCTTACTACTTTGTTTAGCAGCTCACCAAATCTAGAAGTCAGTAAATATAAAAAAACAAAAGAGCAACTTTGGAGGAGCTGAATACAGGGAGCAATATTTGAATGGACCGAAAAGTAATACTTAATTGGGGTGGAACATTCTGAAGAATAAAAAAGTTCCCTCCCTCCTTTAAATACAATAAACATTTGTTGCTCTGCTCCTCAATTCCTGCTACAAGGTGGTAGAAAGCTTATAAAAGACTTGTTAGAAATTAAAGTTGTGTAGAAACCAATTTGTTTTTATTTGAAAATTTGATGGTTATTGGTGGAAATGGCATCTCTGTGGAATCAAAATCATGCATGGAGATCTTGGTACTTGTTTTTGTAATTCAGCTATATTAGTTGAAAAGCATCAAGAACAGTTGAACAAAGCTTTATAAAAAGAAGGAAAATGGTTAAAAAGTCATGTAGATATAACATCTTTTGGGATATATAATCATGGTGATATAGTAATTAATGTTCTAAATTATTTATGTAAAAAATTGTTTTTAATATGGATTTGTATATAAATATGTATGAAAATTTTATTTGAAGAAAAGATGTATAAAGTGCAAATAATAGTACCTGAAAAACCCCAAAAACACGTATGGGAAATTTGTCTATATCTTGAAATATAAAAAGAGTTGTTGCAGCAATACTATAAACAACCATCTGCAAAAAAATATTGCAGCCCACAAACACACAGCCAAGTGCAACACGTGATTTTGCCAATTGCAACATTATCTGCTGCAGTCGCATTAAAAAAAAGGGTCCCAACCACTTCCATTCACTTGAATAGGAAAAGTTGGGACTACAGCAGCAGAGCCCACCAAGGACCACCACAGGTCACAACACGTTAGACTATACCCTTACTTAAAGGAGCTATTATTACATTTTTTAACTATGGCTTTTTATAACAGTATAATCAATTTTTAGCTGGACGGACAAACTAGGATTGTACTTAAAGCCAGAGAAAGGTTACATTAGCTTTGTGAGGTTATTATTAGAGTGAGGGCGATAGCTCAAACATGCTACTACAGGAAAATAGATGCATCTTACTGCTCACTGAAAGCCAGTAGAATTTGGAAGTAGTTACATTTCTTTGGATTTTTCCTGTGACCTCAACTCTTATAAACTGTTGAATTCATAGAAGCTCAGGATTTGCATTACCAGAAACCTCTTAAACCCTTAATAATACAAGAATTGATCTGTGTAATCGCAATCACAAAGTTTTCTGTCTTTAATCTCAACAACTTCTCTAATTGGACCCCTTCAACCTTAACCCCATCGTAGTTGAGTTAGCGGCTATAACTATTGCTGCATCACTGCTTCATGCCTAGCGATAGTATGATAATAAGCAGAAGGAAGAAGTTCCTTTAATAAATCACCTGTCCTGAGGTACAAAATAACCATAGTTAAAAAAACAAAAAGAAAAAAACAAAAAACATTACCATAAATATTATTATTATATATACTATATACTAACCTATATAACAATAAAATCAGTATGCCTCTTGGATGTTTACAAGGCCTTTGACATGATTATTGGACCATACCCTTTTTATTTATTGTCATATATGAACCAGTTTTATCTTTTGGTTGAGAGACGTAGCCACATCTATTGACCACTGCCTCCCCTTTAGGTTTGTTCATATCGTTCGATCACAGTAGCCAATAGGATATGCTACATTTTCAGTAGTTTTGTTGCATCATGCTGCTGAGTATTTTTGTCTTTTCATCAAATATTTATACAATTAGAACATGGTCTTATGCAAGTATCTTTTTTGTGGGGATTTAAAATAGTGACATACATTGCCAAACCAAACCATTCACAAACTCAGAAATAAAGTGTTTCACTCACAAATGTGCAATTGGTCTTTGGGTTCTCATTGGTTCAGGTACATGAGTAATTGTTTTTATTTTTTTCCTTTTTTCATGAAATGATCAACAGGGATGTAAATAGCTTTTTTAAAAATCTTACATTCATACACTCAAATACGCTGTCCAAAAATGTGCACATTATATATTGGATATTGGAACTAATAATACTGATATGGGTGTACTTGAATGTTTTGGAGTGAAGTTAACAGTATTAGCCAACACTGCTTTATTATTACATCACTCAAATGTGGAATTAAGTTCCCTGTTCACAAATGTACACAACATTACTGGAATGTAGTTTAATTAACTATACCCATATATACTGTATATGTTTGTACTATTCTGGAGCAAAATGAACAACAACTGTTTTTATGAAACACATTACCATATTCTGGAAACAAATTCCCTGTTCACGAATATACAAACTGTGAAACTGCAAAAAGATACAGCTTAGATTGCAATTAGCAAACCTACATGTGAAGCTTGCAATTTTTAGCAGATCACTACCAGTTCCAGCACACAACTGTTGTGTTAGTATGTTTGTCTGGGAAACTTCACAGATCAATAGAAGAAATGTCAAGTACTTTTTTCAGCATGTGAAAACTGCAGCAGTAGCCTGACTGGTAGATGAAGTGATTGATAATAGTTTAAAGTGAGCCTGTCTAAATGAGATTACAGCTTGCATTTCTACACCAATCCCATCTCAATAACTTGCAGCGAACTAGCAGTGAAACTCCATTTGTGCATTTTTGCTAAAAGCAGCGCACCTTTAATGTAGGATTTTTTGCCTCAGACCAAACCATAAGGATAATAAACTTGATCTCTGTCATCACATGGAACTGGCATTGAGGTCCAAACAGAGAAGCCATGCTACTGTCTATTGACTTGGATAAAGCGTTTGATAGTTTGTCCTGGGAATACCTGACTACACTATTGGAAACAATGGTGTTGTTTCCAATAATGGCTGTCTTCAGCCCAGCATTCCTGAGACGTATAGCAGCTCTTTATTTCACACCCTCAGCCAATATCTCAATAAAAGGGTATTGTTCCTTGTTAATTCAGATTAGGCGGGGGACTAGACAGGGGTTTCCCCTGTTTCCACTGCTGTTATCTAGCAGATATTAAAGGTATTAAATGCTGAACTACTCAACATAAATGTGGACTGAATGCAGATTATGTCTCAATGTATATCACTTTCCCGGTAGTCACTCTTCCAAATCTTTTCAAAGAATTACAGCTGTTCCCAGGGTTGTCAGGCCTTGTGGTGAAGCTTGTTTTGTGTATGCTTGTTTTGCATATTACCCATAGTAATCCCCAAAAAGATACTGAGAAATATATACAAAACAAATTCCTTAAATTAATCTGGAAAAAAACACATTAAATTCTTCCACCCTGTATATGTCGAAATCCATGGGAGATTTTGGGGTTTGCAATACCCTGCTGAATCATTGGGCATGTTTGGTACTAGACCCCAATGGACGGCCATAAAAGCTCTTTTGTGCCCCTCCATTCCAAAAGAGATGCTAATGTGGAACCCTGCTGAGAGCCCACTATTCTCTGGCCATCACTATTTTATGCATTGTCAGTCTGGGAGGGTCAAAAAAGGAACCTGTAAATGTAAATGTTGAGTCGATATTGGGTTCCTACGCAAAGGTGAGGTATGTGCTTATACCAAAAAAAAAAATTCCTTGCCATCATCAGAAATGTTCCACTATATGCAGATTAGATCAATTATATTAATTATAAGGTGTTACTATGATGGTACATGGTACCAATAGGACTTCACAAATTAAACCCCAGTATCTCCCCCCTCTGCTTCAGGGGATGTAGTCAAATGGGAACGTGGATTCATGCCTGCTGGCACTGCCCCTGGGTTCAAAGATTTTGTATTAGAATCTACAACCTAATCTACTCGGTGTTGCAAAAAGCAATTTATTCTCTAAACTAGATGGTTTACTTCCAAAACCCATGGCCCAGCTAATATCCGAAATGATCTTAATGGCATAAGAATAGCGTACTACTGGAAAGCGAGTAATATACTCCTAGACATTACTAAAACAAATTGAACTGGATTGTGATGAATGAAAATTTGACATGCACTGTCAAAAACAAAGTGGATATCTTCTATAAAAACTAGGACCCCTGGATTTCAAACAATGTGATCTAAACCCCATTGGAAAAACCCTCCCCCCTATGTACCCCATATGGTATCCCCCATCCCCTGTTCTGACCTTCTCTATTTCTGATACTGAGTTTAGTTGGAGTCAGGTAGACCTTAAAAATATCTGCAGGTTAAGAGCACAAAGCCATTAGCATTTAAAGGTAGTGACAAGGTCAGAGAGCCATCACAAAACCAGGGCCAGTTTACATTACTCTGATGCTGTGTTTCTTTACGTTATACCATGAGAATACTGCTGTATCTTTTTTATTTAATGATTCTGACTGATTCTGATGATTCTTTATTTTTATGTAAGATTTTATTAACTATAGTCTGATAGGGTTTAACTGGGTTATTTTACTTTGAAGTACATTTCAAGTCATAATAATACAACAATAATAAAGAAACAACTATAAAATGATCATTTGATCATTAAAATTTTGTTTTATACCTGTTAAATAAAATAAAAGAAATGCTATCTAAAGCTATTTTAATTGTATGTATAGATCAAAAACTCCAAGTTAGTTGTCAGATTGAAAAATAGATATCCAATCTTAACTGGAATAAAATGAATACATGAGACCTAAATTTATGAAGTTTTATTAAGATGGTAATTGGTTAAATAAAAGTATTACATTTTGTTTTTGTATAGATAACTAAATAGATACTGTAAGATTTGGACATTAATTGTGGCTAAAACAGACATATTTCTGATTCTTGTTTGATGATTAATCATTATAGACACAAATAGAAGACATTTGGTGGGTTCATTTACTAAAGAAATAGATTTATAATAGAAATAGAACTACACATATGCACAAAATTACACTATGCGAAGTAATAGTAGTTAAGATTTGATTTTAAAGAAATATAAACCTAAACAAATCAAATTAGTCTCATGAGGCTACTTGTTCAGTTCCAGTGCACAATTACCCCCAGGACTTCTGTGTGCAATAAATGGTATCTGGGGAAGGACTAACAGAGGACCAGGAGCCCACAGAAACAATATTGGAGAGTCCGGCAGAGGCAAACCCAGAAAACAGAGCCAGAGATTATACACAGGTAGTTGGTCAAACAAGGTATCCAAGGGTTAAGACAAAACAGAGTCGGGGTCACAGGCAAAGGTCGGTCCAGGCAGCATATACAGGAAACCGGCAGAATTAGCAACAATAAATATGACACAATATATTCCAGCAGCCGGTCAGCTTAGTTTAGCATTACAACAGGCAACTGTGAGAGGAAAGGCTATAAAACCCTATCATCCAATGGCAGGGCAAAATGGAGCCAGGGACTAACCTGCTCCTAAAATCCCCTTGAGCTGTGCAGAGCCTTGGAGTATGTTCCGGGGATGGCAACAAGATATATTACAAGCTGCATGTCTAAATGGAAGCAGGGGATGTTGTAAACTGCTGAGCAGAAGACGACAACTACTTCTGTTATACTTGTTGCTGCGAGCAACACCGTCAGGGAGTCTTATATTGTGGTGGGATCAGCCAGATAAATAACTACTAATATTACCAAGACTAATTTATTTGCTTTTTATAGACCATTATGATTATTTTTTGTTGTACCAAGGAAGATGACATTGACAATAACTAATGAAATATGCACAAAAAAACATACTTCAAAGAACAAGACAAGAGGCATACCCCCAAGATCTACATAGACACACTAGATCAATACAAGTAACCTGATCACACAGAAAGAATTAGAAAACTAGAGAACGCATGCCCACATCAACTTCAGACTCTCAAACACATGTAAGATGGGTCCATTGTGTTTTAAAAACAGGTTTAATACATCCTTTGATTAACCTCCCTAGTGGTATGAATAATTTAATATTTTTAAATGTCAAATCAGTACATTTGACTTTTAAAAATACTTCTAACTTTAAATTTCTCACTTGTCCCGCCCCCTCAACGCTCGCACACATGTCACATGTTCACCCGGCATCTGCATCCCCTACCCTTGTGTCTCTAACATTCACATGCCAAGTTGTGAGTTTAGGGGACACAGATGCCGGGCATCGCCAACAGCATATAGATGCCGGCCGGGCAACACCCGTATCTGTAGGATACATATTTCATGGAAAGATATGGGAAAAACAGCAAAATCCAGATACAAGGCAGATGGTATTAGAAGATATATTGACCATTCATCCTGTATAAATAATCTAAACCCTCTACTGAAACCCAACCTAACCAAACTTCAGTTTTTTCTTGACTGTTCACCATGGGGATCAGTGCCACCTGAATCATTACCATGTCATTATTCTAAGGAACAGGGGACATTTTTCACAGAGATAGAAAGGCAGGTAGAATGACTACATGGGTAATATAGAAATGGAATGTTTTTTTATCATCTGCTATGCCTGATTTCATATCTTATGTATGAAACGATTTTGGTAATATTTTCAAATACAAAATGGCTCGCCAGCCATATGAAGTTACAATGGAATAATATGGCATAAGTGTCAAGTATGGGAAACGACAGGAAAAAAAACTGTATCTATACAAATGGAGCAATTATTAGGAATATGGAACCATCTTTATTGGGAAAGGAGAAATCCTACAAAAAAGCCAACAAATCATTTTTTGCCAAAATAAATCTATATACACAGAGGGGGACCTAAATGAACATTAAGAACACATTAGGTAAGGTGTCGTTGTAATGAAGATAGATTGAAGTACACACTAGCTTAGCCTGGCTCTCTCACGACTAAGCTGAATAGACTCATAACATCCATAAATTGCACAAATGAAAAGAGAATATTATTTTGAGGCTTAATGCATCAAGGAGTGGATCCTCACACTGCCACCACACAGGCTGTGCACTGCACATTCACAATGCTGCCAAAAAACCAACTACATGCAAGGAATAATAAAACAGCATTGTTCTTGCAAAGGATTGGATGGCTTAAGTCAGCAGAACTTTATCTCACTCTCTAAGTTAAGAGAACTATCAGGATGGGAGCGATGAGGAGGTCCTCCAACAGGCATTGGAACAGCTTAAGGAGAGATCTATTATATAATTCTGTGACCAGACCTTAAATGACGCAGAAGACATGGACATCAGTAATTCCGCTAGAACAGTGGTTCCCAACCAATGGTCTGTGGACCACTGGTGGTTCACGAGAAAATGTTGGTGGTCCACAGAAAAATTTGGACATTTTTTGCAATTTTTATGTTTTATTAATAATAGAACAAAAATAATATTCTAATAAATTCTTATATTCTGAATGACAATTTTTGCCTTTATATTTCACTAAATTCACAATCTGTACTAGATATGGAAAAACAATGGGAGGCGCAGCGTGACGTCAGTGTAGTTTTAAGTTGTATGAGGCAACTTTTGCCAAGCTGTACGCTTCAGTATTGTTTCCACCATTACAACAGACATCCTGCTCTGCGAATACCAATTCTCATCTGATTGTTTTATTTTGTTTATTTCTCAAATGCTGTTTTCGGTATGACCTAATTTATTTTTAATAGCATCAAATAGTTTGGCTTTGACAACTATAATTTCTTGTTTGGTCTTAGATTCAAATAAAATAAACCCATAATGAGTGAGAAAAAGCAAACGCATGATTTGCATTTCTTTAGTAATACCAACGATAATGCAACTAATGATAATAGTAACACTTCACTTAACTGTGAGCTGATCAATGAATCAGAACCCCCACAGTCCTTGTCAGGCACCATTGGAAAGATCATTATTTTACAAATGTATTTCTCTTTTAAAATTATGAAAAAATTATAAATTTAGTGGTCCCTGATGTCCGAAAGGTTGGCATACCTTTGCCCTAGAAGACTATGGTACACTTTCCTGTTAGTTTTTTTCTCTAGTCTGGGAGAATCCATAAATTCCACCTGCAGCAAAAACTTCTGTATAGGTGTTAATTTGCTCCAATTCTGACAGCACTTCCTTAAATCCTCCTCAAATATCACACATTCCAGTTCTCCAGTTTGGGGTTTCTGACCCAGCTAGCAGGGACAGGAAGTGCTATCTATACATGAACTCTATGATAACAGGTAATTAACATTTACAAGTATACAATTGTAGCAAACAGTCATTGAGAGCAATATCTAGTGGTCTTTTACCACATGGCTCTAGATTAATGCTATGGTAGACCATTCTGTTATTAACAGGGGGCTAAATCTTTATGACTTGTCAAAGATAATACAGCTCACATGGTCACATAAACTTACAATGTCATCCTTTCTCTATTTCAATGGCTTGCTGTGGAAATACAATAATTTTGTAGCAATACATGTGAGGTGATGCAGTTGGTCAGTGGGTTGAGATGTGCATGGGGTGTAGAGTCTAGGCAAAAGCTCGGTCTTCTCCAGAGCCTTTAGAGCTGAGTATGTTGTGCAGCGAGCTGCTGCCAGGTTGTGGCCCCCAGGAATAGTCAGGAAACAAGCCGGGGTTGGTACATGAACAAGTCAGGAACAGGCGGCACAAACAGGAACAATGGAAACCTGGGAGCAGAACCAAAGGAACTCCTTGTCCAGGCAACTTCCTGTTGCCAATCACTTCCTTATAAAGAGAAGGTCATGTGATATATGGGCCATGCGACCTGCAGACAACCTAAGCCACCACTATAGGGAGTGCTGGAGAGGAGGCAGTTTAGGTGCTGTTTGCATATTTGCCAGCAGTGGTGCGTCTGCCTGACACTCTAGTCCTCTGAGGCATAGGGGCAGCTAACAGAGAGTAATATGACCTGGACAAAGAAGTAAGCGGAGACTGAGATCCCTGAGCAGAGCTAGTGCTGGCAGCTGGGAAATGTAAGGTGGGTGACACTAAGGAGGACACAGATCCCCTGGTACTGCTGGGATCTGTAACAATTGGAGACTGTTCCTAGCTTAACATGATACAGGTGAGGCTGGGTAAGGCACTGTACTAGGACTATGGCCCTAATTCATCAATAAAACCCGGGTTCGCTGGCCGCGCGTACTTCGCACTTCCAGCGAGCTGGTTTTCTGCGGTCCGGAGTCGAGTGCGCTCGTACACTCGCCTCCTCACTGCCAGCCGGATTCCTGCCTTGATAATAATGAGCAATAGGGGTCGCAAAGGAAAAAGCAAGTTAAAACACACCCTTATATATGCTCAAACTTAAGCGCACAGGTGATAGAAATTCACTTGCAATTAGCACTTGCACAGTCTGTCAAAATTGGCTGTTTGTTTTTTTTTTTGCACTTGGACATGTCATTATCATTTGATCAATATGATCCTTTAGATAGGTACACCAGTAAACAGATCTTTTAATAGTTAAAAAAATAAAATAAAGTTGAGTTGGGGAGGATTTAATGTTAAAAGTATTTTCTATATATATATTTATATATATATATATATATCTATTTATTTTTTTTTTTTATATTCTACTTTTGTGAGAAAATCTAGTCCGATGGCTTCGCGCGCGGTCATTCGCGGGATTTACCCGCGAGCGGCTTCTCCGATCAGGCATCGGAAGCTTTTACATAGGCGCCTATGGAGAGGAGTTGAATTCGGTTAACTCTTGCCTAAAAGGAAAAAAATAAGTGATTTAAAAATATGCTGTTTTCTTAGTGCACATAAATGTTTAAAACATTTAAACAGCGCAAACATTTTTTTTAGGGCTAAGGGTAATGTGTATGCCATTAGAAAGAATGATTTTTATGGGAACAGTAACTTTTAATGCAAGCTTGCCAGTGTAAAGCTGCCGGAGATGCGCGGCTCCGGCCGCGAGCTTATTCAGTTGCTGAATTGCGCGACAGCGTACGATTTCGGATCACGAATACGAATGCGCGAGCGAGCGTCCGATTCTGCTTGATGAATTAGGGCCTATGAGTCATGGGAAGAGATGGCACTGTCTCTGTAACAGGACTAGATCCCTGGCTGTACCTCTTTATGCTTACTTGATTACCTATCTACTTTCAATACATGTCCTTAGGATAACTAATAGAATATGTATACCCTGATAAATAGGAGTATCACTACTTTATTGTATTTGGATATCTCTATTTACTCTACTTAGTACTTCATTACTTCTATTACTCTATTTCATCCTACCTATTTTTATGCTTTTATAACTTGTTTATAGAGGTTCCTTACATTTTTATATGCTTTGCAAATTTGCTTTGGATAGTTCTTGTATTTAGGTTATGTTGGATGTATGATATTCTGTTTGGTATTATTTTACTATGTGATTTAGGGCTCAAAATGATATTTTGCATTGCATATCCTTACTACCATTGAGGAAGCCTGTTTTTGCAAAATGCATCTGAAATTACTAAAATGACTGTGATCATACGTTGGCCAAAAAACCTAACCTAACGCTAACTAATGTAAAAAAAAATTCCTTCATCAAATCTTATATAAAATGGTATATAACCTTTTTATACAGAGTAATTATTTTTTTATGTAGAGACTTCTTCCCTTCTGTCTTTAAAACTGCAGCAGAAAAGACTGCTTTAGATATTGCAGCTTGACATTGCATGCCATTATTAAGTCTACAATCTTCCAGAACCGCCTGATCCTTTTCATTTCTGACTCCCCCTAGACAGTATGAAGCATTCTTGATGTTAGCCTCCAAAGTGCATAACTTTACATTTATCTATATTAAAAGTCATGTGCCACTTGGCTGCCCAATCAAACAGTACATCCAGGTCTGCTTGTAGATTATAGACATCCTGTATGGACTTAATTTCATTACATAGTTTGGTGTCATCTGCAAACACAGAAATGGTACTTTTAATCCCAAACTCTATATCATTTAGGCTGGGTCTACACGGACGTTTTTTTTAAAAACACATGTAAATTTTACTACTGTGTTTATATGTGTTTTTATGCACTTTTATTAGCATTTTAAAGCTTGCCTTTAAAATGCTGGAAAACAACTATACCGCATTTTTTGCGTTTTTTCTGCGTTTTTAACGCATTTACATTTCAAGTGCTTATAAACGTAGGAAAACGTCTCATTAAAATCAATTTTCTTGCATTTTTCAGCGTAAACCCCGCATTTTACTTTCTTAAAAATTGCAAGCAACGCTAGAGATAGCGCTCATAAACATGCCTCAAGGAAATGTAGATTGGTGGTGTAGATTAGCCCATTGGAATGCATGAGAATTTCAAACATGGGCTTTTAAAGCCTCAGGTTAAATGCTGGGAAAATGTCCATGAAGAGTAAGCCTTATAAAGATGTTAAACAGTAAAGGTCCCCTACACTAAACCCTGGGGTACACTACTAATAACCTTAGACTAGGCAGAGAACGAATCATTAATTACTACTCCCTGGATGCAGTCTTTAAGCCAGTTCTCTATCCATTTACAGATTTATTTTTCCAAGCCTATACACCATAATTTACATATTACTAGTCTGTGGGGTATGGTGTCAAATGCTTTAGCAAAGTCCAAGTACACTATATCAACTGATGTTCCACTGTCTACCTGTTTACTTACTTCCTCATAAAAAGGGAGTAAATTTGATTGACAACTTCGGACTTCCTTGAATCCATGCTAACACTTATAATAATATTTTCTCCTCCTAAACTCTTTAGGACCTTTCCAACGATGGATGTTAAATTTATCGGTCTGTAGTTACCTGGTAATACCTTTGCTCCCTTTTTGAAGATAGGAATCACATTGGCCTTACGCTAATCCATTGGTACCATGCTAGTGATTAAAAAGTCCTAAAAATGGCTTTGAAATAACTGAGCACAGCTCTTGGAGGGCACAGGAATGTAATCCATCAGGTCCTGGTGCTTTGTCAACGTTTATTTTGTCCAACTGTTCCGGCTCCTTAAAGGGCTTTCAGAACAGGGTTGATCCTTGATGCCTATATTTCCTTTTTTGAAGCACAAAAACCATTCAAAAACTCTTGTCTGACTCAGATCATTTTCTTTGAAAGCCATCTGAATAATTTGTAATGATTCCAAGGTGTTTTTCCAGCAGGCTGCTATATATACTTTGTAAAGGGTGATAGCTACTAGTGACAGGTAATAGTAAGACTAGGGTCCAGAATGGGGAGGTCCAGGAGAACGTGGATAAAGAGCAGGACAAATTGAATGTACAGAAAAAGGAAGGCAGGGGTGCATAGCTGAATTCAGAAAATGGCTGTTATATATGAATTGCTGTTAACCAGTAGCTAAAAAACAAATGAAAATGAACCTAACATATATTTTTTTCAACTAGTCCCAAAGTGGTTCCTGGTGAAATAATAATATTAAAGAGTTCTGTTGTATGTTGAGATATTGAAATGTATTTAGACCTTCAAAGTATATGTTTTGATAAGGGTGGTTCAGGCAGTTGCCCTGGACCCATAACTCCTAGGAGGCCAATAGCTACATGATGCACATAATCGTTTACACAGGATTAACATTTTGGAACTATTGGAAGGGCAGATTATTGTAATGAGTGGGCAATGTTTTGGCCTTTTCATTGATTACAAGCAATGTTACACATCTGCGTTATTCAGCATATTTGGATTTTACCATAAAATAAATCTCTGATGTTAGCTCTGCTTTAGCAATATACTGTTAACGGCTCATAGTTTTTTTCTTTGAAATATTTAATTGCTTCAACTATGGTAAATTAAAAATTGGCACAATGAAAAAATCTGCTTATATCAGATGGAAAAAATGAACTGTTACTACCATTTTTTCAGAGCTGCGGGACCTTTAAGCAGACACTTGCTATAAAAAATAGAAACGAGATTGAAGGAACAAGATCTTTCATAATTTTAATATTTTTCATTACAGACAAGCTGCAGACATAAAATATGTCTTGCCGGCAATCTTATCTTTTTTTCACTACCAATTAATAAAACCTACAGCACTGAAGTGCCGTCCATGTGTCAGTTCTCTCTGAACTACCTATATTTACCCCCTGAAAGTGAATACGTTATCAGGTCCAGGATATCAAAGGAGAAATGGATCAAAGAGTTTTTAATAAGGAACCTGGTGTTTGTAGAACCTTCACTTTCATGTAGCCTGTTTTGTTCGAATTCAAAATTTTTGGTTTTCCACAAAAGATGACATTTATGAAAACTATTGGTACCAATATTGTCATGTGCAAGCCTTTGATTACACGCCATGTACACCTTAGTCAAACAAAAGTACGCCACCTTCTAATGTTTGATGAGCTTTGTTATGTGTTTTCTTTCTTCCTATTTAACTGTTTATATGTCAAACTGAACTGTATGAAGCCTAAAGCTCTAGCAAAACAACTTCAACTGTTTTTTTTTTTAGCTGTAGGTATTGTATACACATTGCAGGAACAACAAAACTATTTGCCATCATATATGATTTTAAAAATTCTGATTCCACTTATAATATATTATATCACTATAGAATTTGTGAAATACATTGGCCCATACAGAAATTTAAAATGAAAGAGAGTATTACTGCATCCTGTTACTTAAAGCACACAATCAGAAATAAAAAGATATTGTTTCCTTTATTACCTTTTTACATTTTAAAATTCAGCTTAATAATAAAAATATAATGAGCTTGGGTTGGTTTAGGGTACATATATATTTAATTTGCATCACTGTTTCATCTCTAAAACGTAGATGTAAAAATTTCACACAAGAAATGACAACTATGTATCAAATAAATTTTGCTTCTCCTTTTAAAATTAAAATCTCTCTTTGAAAAAAAGTGGTCAGTTTTATGCTGCCATTTCAATTTCTTGAATCATACTTACTAGAAGTCTGGAAGGCACAGGGTCTGTACTATGCATCTTTACTAAATATTGTGAATAAATCACGGAGGAAGTGATAAAAGGTTATATCATCTGTCAAATTATTTTCACTGCCTTTGTCCCTATTTAGAAGATTTTGCTTTTCTTATTTTCTGGGGAAAAAGTCAGACCAAACCAGAAATGAATAAAATGTACCCACCCAGAAATAAACAATTATGGTTTTTTGACAGTCGGTAAATTTAAGAGTTTTAATAGTAAAGGTAAAGGTGTGTTACAGAAATACTTCAAGCATATAGAAAATATACACATTGAATAATTTGTCAGCCAATAATTTAAAATAGGTTAACCAGGGGCTACTAAGGTTTTACATTCCCCACAAATAATGTATACAGTTCCAATTTGGCTGCATTTTCTGCAAATATGTATGAGTTTCTATATCATAGATGAAGATTTTTTAAAATGTTTCCCATTGACCAGTGTATCTGGTGGTTTTGTATGATATTGTTATAGAGTTTTCCAATTGGTCTTCCATAAAAGTGCAGTTGTTCCCATTTTTCAATTTGTTAAAATTTAGTAAGGAGTGTTTTATTTTTAAGTATGTTATAAAAGATGATTATCCCGGTTGTACCTTTGAGAGAGGTGGTGAAATGTAACCATGCTTTAGGTGGTTATTTTATTTCCTTAGGGGGTTTGAATTTATTGAAGTGTAAAATGTGGATGAAGGTAAATCCCTCAGAAGTTATCAGGTTCAATAAAGCCAAATTATGGAGTATAGAACGATTCTGGGCAATGATATTAAGGTCAGAGAAGTTACAACTTGAGGCCTTGTTGTGATAAGATAAATACTAGGATAGTAAGTCAGGCATTAGTTTTTTTATCTGTGTGTAGTGAACCAGGGATACATTGTTTTTTAATTATTAACAGAAAAATCTGTTCACATGGAAATAGATGCTATTATTTTGTAAAGTAAGTACAAAATTTGAATATCAGGATTTAGTGAAAAGTAAGGTCACCAGCTTGTTTCTAGCGGAGAGTTAGCTTTCTGTAGTGCACCAGAATTTATCAGGTATTATTTATCTGGTACATACCAGGGTCAGAATGAATTGAAAGCAGACATAGGGCCTGATTTATTAAAGTTCTCCAGGGCTGGAGAGGATACGCTTTTATCAGTGAAGCTGGATGATCTAGCAAACTACAATAGACCGGGTCCATGTTGAAAACATTTGCTAACAAATGGCAAATGATTTTAGAAATCCATTTGCTGGATCCGTTTGCTGGATCACCCAGTTTCACTGATAAAAGTGTATGTTCACCAGCTTTGGAGAGTTTTGTTTAATTTTTCCCATAGTTTGAGGATGGCATGGCCATGTCCACAGAGTCAAAAAAATGACTGTTGTTTACCACTTCACCCTGTGAGGAATTGGGGACTTTGCTGCAGATGACTCCCAGGTTGTGGCCCCCTGATACACTGGAGCAAACAGACTTAAGCGAGGTACAAGGACAACAGAAAAACTCTGAGTTAGGGACAAGCCAAAAGCCAAGAGTAGTATACAGTCAGGAACAGGCTGACAATGGTAACCAGTAAGGTAGCAAGAATGGAAGTGGCAATTTTTGAGCATAGGGATTTTCAGGTCAAAGGTATCACAATAGGCACTTGCAATCACATGAGATACATAACGACACAACAGGCACCTGGGGTCACATGAGGCAACTAAGGATTTCACAAAGTTAAAAAGATCACAGGAAGCTGTTGGATTCACTGGAGCATTTGAGGTCACCAGAACCACCTGAGGGTAAAAGCAGGCAGTAGCTAAACCATGTGTTTCCATGCTGGGAAATGTTCTCTTGGAACAATACACCTTCCAACATCCAGAAAGGAGAAGTACAATGGAAAATAGGTCCACAAGAGAGGGTGGTACTGAGTACTGAGAGACTGAGATTTAGTTGCCAGCCTTTCTTGAGTTAAGGAACAGCTGGAATTGACTGGCTTCATAGGCATCTAGTCCCTGTGTGAGTAGCTGGTTACAGTCGAAATTCAACTTCAGTCACATACCAGGGTCAGAACCCATTAAAATCAGGCTTAGCCAGGTTGGGGATCCTCTGTATTGTACCTTGAGGGTTGTGTGGCGAAGGCGAAGAGTCTGAGAAGCCATTTAAGATAAAAAAAGCACTCTGCACGAAGTGATGGACTTCAATGCAGATGACTCCCAGTTTGGAGATCATCAGACAGCAGCCAGCCATAAAGCTAGGTAGTCAAGCCACAGCTCAGGATGGCAGTGATGTAGCCAAGAACAGACTGGAGTTATTATCCAGTAAAACAGCAGAAAGTTGGAATTCAGGAGGACAGGGAGGTCACAGGCATTACAAAAGCGACTTGTGGCATTCAGGCCTACATGAGGTCACAGGAGGAACTTGGAGTCTTACAAATTTACAGATGTCACAAGAGAAACAATATCAAAGGAGGCACTTGGAGTCACGCAAGATCACAAGAATGGCAAGAGAGAGTTGGGGTTACAGGAGTTTAAGTGAACATTTGGGTCATTTGAGGCTAACATCAAGCAGAACAAAGGGGGGGGGGGGGGATAAGCACAGTCTAGCACCACATATCTGAATGATGCACTGCTGTACATTTAAATTGTCCTAGTCAATCAGGACTGCTACATCCTACTTGGTCATGGTAGCAGCTCTCTGTCAAAAACTATAAATGTTGGCCACTGCTCACTGGAGAGGGGACTTACAATGGATTATAAGTACAGCAAGTGTGATTTAAAGGGTTGGCTGATAGTTATCTGTAAGATTAAAAAGAAACACAACAAAAAAAGGCATAATCTCTGCTAAAAAAGAAAAACACCTAATTTTTAGGGCTTTCTAGGTCATAGCCACTGTATAATTTGGAAATGTGATGAATGACTTCAGGTTAGCCACTCCCATGGGACCTGTTCTATTTGTAAGCATATGCAAAGTTCTTCTCTGCACTTGTCCATTAGATCAGAATATTACAAAATATCTTCTAAACCTGTTTCTACAACACTATTTACACTAGGGACATAATAGTCACAAAACAAATCTCTATAAACCGAACTATAGCCAAACTGTCTCCTCTGTTCCTACAGATATTTTATAATAAGTACCTAAACAGAGTTTTATTTGGCAAGAAAAAGCTTATCAGGTTTTACTTGTATATAACTATAACACAGTTACATATTAAGGTAACAATATTCATTAGCGTAACAATAAACTGATACAGGTTTAAATCATAGCCAGGACTATCATTTGGGACTTACCTATTCCCAAAGTTAAACGATTATAAACATACAGCAATGTTTTTTACAAATTGGAAATATTGTTAGACCACTACTTAGAACTAGAGAGCAGTATATCCTAACAGAGGAATAACTCAGGCTACACCAAGTGTCACACCACTTCATACATCCAAAAAATATGATTTGTGCAGCCTTCTTTTTTAACCCAATGTGTTTCACCAGAGAGCTTGGCTTCCTCAGGGACTTTACATGGCTTGCACACCATGGCTAAATGGTTGAAAAATTTGACTTAATACCAACAAAATATCCTAAGTGTAATATTCATATGAGTGTGGGGACAGAGGACATAATATAGTGAATTAAAAAAAAATACATGAGATAGTTACATTCAGAGAATAATATTACTACCAACACTACTATTGATCACATATTTCTGTATTCTCTTTATCAAAGAATCTGATATTATAACTTTCTTGTTAAACTTTTGTTCTACTGTGCAGTCACCCAAGAAAGATTTGAAATGTGGTCTGTGGACTGGCAAACCTCAGTTTAGAGTTAAACTCCAAACAGACCCAGAAGGAATAGGTGGATACATACACCCTCCCTTCTCATTTTCCATAGCCAAAGATATAGGTTAAATTTTCTATCCTGGCATGCCTCACTACTGCCGTAAGTGTAGAGCTTTTGACCATACTGAAAGATCCTGTAAGGAAAAAAACGTGACATTCTGTAAAATGTATAAGTCTGGTCATGAAGGTAAAGATTGCAAGTCAAAACACTAATGTAATCTCTGTGGAAGTCCTTCGCATCTTTTTAGGAACTGCCTGCTGCGCAGCAAAAGGTTGTGTGCTAATGTTGCCTCTGACTCCCCAGCTGCCGAGGAACACCAGTCAAGGGTTTTGGACATGGCTGCTGCCAATCTGGTGGAGGAATTTGTTCCCCCTGTGGAAGAACCAGTACCCAAGCCCAGCCAGTGGCATCTAGTGACAACGTCCCAGGAAGAGACGCTGGCCCTGTGGAGGAGTCTGCTGGATCCAACATTTTGACCCCATTGACAGACCCGAAGAGCTTCTCAGTCTAGCATCGAAGACTGTAGGACCGTTTTTAAATGCAACTATAGTAATCAGAAGTTTAGTGCTTGTGACCAAGGGAACACCTTTGAGAAAATTGATGATTGCTTGGCAGATATACAACATGTGTCAAACTCTGATACTGATATTGTTCTGGATATTATTACTTCAGAGGAGGAGGAGGAGACTGTCGTGAGTGACAATATTGAGAAGTTCCTTTCTGGAAATGGAGCCTCTTAAGTTTGTCTCCCTCATTGTGAGGAGCCTAAAAAGCCAGACACGTGGAGCCGCTCAGTTAAATTATTTGTAAGCCTTTACCTGTCAAATCTTTTGCCTCCATGAATGTCACGTTGAACATCATCCTAACTATTGTCATCTTAGAGAATCCTGAATACATGGTCCATCGGAGTGGTCTGGAGACAATGGAAACTCTGCATCTGGAGTTGGTGTATTGATAAAAGAGAATGACATCAGTATTAAATCCTTTGTTGCACAGATCACTTCATATTTGAGTCTAGAATACTTTGGTATTCTGAGGAATTATGGTTGGCTTAATGACTGCAAGTTGCCCAGGTCATGTGTCTGCAAAACATGCCCAAGTCATCACTGCTCCACCAGCATGCTTGACAGTTGGTATGAGGTTTTTGTGCTCATTTGCTGTGTTTGGTTTTTGCCAAACATGGCACTGTGGCCAAACATCTCCATTTTGGTCTCATCTGTCTTAAAGGGATTGTTCCAAATTGTTCCAGTTTGTTAACAGGCAATTCTACAAACCTAAACCTAGCTTCCATTGTCTTTTTAGATAGAAGATGCTATCTGTAGGCAACTCTTCCAAACAAGCCATAATTGTTCTGTCATTGTATGTAATGTCATGAGCTTTAACAGTTAACATGCTGAGGCCTGTAAAGTATGAAATGTCATCAGCTCCTGGGAAGACTGGCAGCGGTAATTATTGTTAGGGCTACGGCCCCTGGTAGAGGGGACAGGATCACCCAGGGGGCCAAGTCTAAGTGTCTCCTAGTCTTCACCAGTGCACCCTGCAAGGAGTGGGCTGCAACCCTGGCCACTGAACTATTCTGCTGCTGGCAGAACACCAGACTGCAGCTCCCTCCCACCAGGGATGAGCAGAAAAGACAGCTTTGGTGTAGGGACAGTCAAATGTACCAGGTAGGCTGGAGTCTCTGTAAGAAGTGTAAGGGTGGCAGGCCATAAGGGCAGGCAGTTGGCAGGGATCAAAGTTAAGACAGGTTAAGGGCAAGGCAGGCAGCCGGTGACTAACAATGTCAAGGTCCAAGGTCAAGGCAGGTGGAATAAAAGAAGCAGGGTTGAGTTTAGATATCCAGAAAGGCAATCAGGTAGAATACAGGGTAAAGGTCTTACCCCTACCACTCCCCACCCCAAAATAATCACACTCTCTAGGAGCAATACCCAAAAATATAACAAGAGACACTTTTTAAGCCCCCCTGACACAACAACTCTCCTCCCCTGTCTCGACCAAGGGACCCATAGACCAGTCCTTTTCCAAGATCACCCTAAACCAGTGCAACTGGTTTACACTACAAATGAACTACTTGATATTAACCAATACAAGTTTTCCAACATAGAGGACTTTAAAATCTTTAAAATCCTCCAAGAACAAGTAAACAAAAATGAACACACTTCACAGTCACCCACACCTTATCTGGTTCACCGGGATAAATCCTTTATCACTAAAAGACGTCCAAAATATCCACTAACTTACAATCTACATAGACAAACTTTGGTGAATCTAGTTACTAAAGATATCACAGAGCTACATACAAGGAAATTAATACATATTTCCAATATGTGCACCTATTCAGAGCTAAGCCTTAACTAATCTCCAAAATATTCGACTAACACTACCTCTATAGTCAATAGTAGTGTTGGTCGAATCGACAGGTATTCGATCGAATAGTGAGATATTGTTCGGGTGAACAAATGCCCAAACTGAAATCAATGGTGGGAGAATTTGGGTTATTTTTTGGGACTATTAAGGGCAGCAAGAGCAATCAGATTGCTTGTGCAGCGCTTTACTAGTTGTATGTGTTCTCGGATAGAGTTGTCCTCATTCAACCTCCAGTGCCCCGGGATCGCCTGCAATCACAGCTGTGACCGTAAAGTTCCCATGGTCATGTGACCGTGGGAACTGAACTGCAGATAAACTCTGCAGTTCCACTACAATCCCGGGGCACTACAGGTTAATTAACATTTTTCTCACAGTGGATAAAAAAAGTGTAACAAATGTATCATAATATAACTGTGCTGGAAAGTGTGTTACAGAGCAAAAAATATCATGTCATTGTAGGATAACCTGTAAAAAAAATAGTTAAATAAACAAAAACACTCAATAATTTATTTAACATTAATTTTTATTTAAAAAAAGTAAAAGTAAATTTTTACTTTTTTTCATTGAACTTTTGCCGTCAAATCTCGTTTTTTTCGGTCATCCTAATCTCATTTATGTCTATGTGAATATATTTTTCAAATGTGCCCTGGGGGTTTAGTTCTGTAGCCTCCAAGACTCCCCCATTATTGGCTATCTTTTTTATACACTATTTACTTATCTTTATTCGTTACCTTCCTTCTCCCCTCTTCTGAGCTTACCATGTCTCTTACCCTTCTCTTCGGGACCTCTTACAGATAGCCCTATTGCTACTCCTATTTGTTGTTCTACACCAAAACATACGCACCTCATGGTTTGAGAAAATGGGTTTTTACCTCATGTGATACACTCGTCTGTCTATATACCTAATGTGTGGACACTGTTGGAGGATATGTGTTTTAAAGGACTTTCCTGTCCTCCTAAAAGTTGGTCACATTTCTTGTCTTTTATGGTTTATATCAAATGTTGTGAATGTATTATTACAAATCCTGTTGAAGCTGCTGTGAAACGCACTGCCTCAGTTTACCCACTATTCCTGGCTATATATATATATATATATATATATATATATATATATATATATATATATATGTGTGTTACATTTGGGCCTCTGAACCTCTTTTACTCACAAGATGTATATAAACTATTTTTTTTTTTAATTTTCTTGTTTTGTTGTTGAATATGCCTTAAAAAGCCTGCTTTTTGTAGGTTTTCAACATTTAAATTATTGAGATTGGCATCCTACCTTTAGATTTTGTGTACCTTTATGTGTGTTTAGATGTTGAGTTCCTTTATATGTGTTGCTGGACCATATAAATTTTGAAAAAATTTAAATTTTTTGAACCATTGTGTTTTGTTAAGGTCTGTGGCAATACTATTCCTATTTTGTACTTGAGCTCCACCATTCTTCTTTGTGTATGCAGAGCTAAATAAGTTGTATAATTCCTTTTTATTTGCCCCAGTCACCAATCTTGTGGCTATCAAGTAGGATATAATGCAAACCAATTTGGTGTGGATCAGTTGTAATAATGATGTTTGTGATCCCTTGTGGACCAGAGCTTACTTAGGGAGGGTTTATTAGTGAAACTCATGCATGCACCTTCTTATAAAGACATTTTAAATAAAAAGGTAAATACGTTTTTTAAAAATACTTTGTTGTCTATTGATATTTTTGACATTCAGCAACATTCTGTGGTAGAGAAAATTCCAGGTCCATTTGTTTTAAGTGGCAGTAATTAATTCTACACCAGAGAATGTTGATAAATGGCAGGATAATAAATCATTGCTTTAAAAATAGACCCATTTGTGTTTTTTCAAGGTTGATTGGATATGCACTTTCTAATGCCCATTTCAAAACATGGTCGTTTCTGTACTTCAAATTGAGGTTGATGTTCCTCATTCATTGTACACATATATTTTCATTTCTAGAACTGACCCTTTGAAATATCATTAATTATTGAAGGGTGATGTTCATTCCCCACATGCAGATACCTGGCATAGGTTTGCTAAAATGTTTTGTTTTTTTAATCTTAAAACGTAAAATTTAAAACGTAATCTTAAAACTCAAACTTTTTACCACTTGGGTAAACTATATGCTAAATGATTGGTATAGTGGTTTAGGAATTGCTGTACTTGGCACTATTCTCCATCACAAAAATAATATCAAAATGCCCTGTAGATAGAACCAAGTTTGCTCCTAATGGGTTAGTCACCAAGATGAGAAAATGTTCTTCATGAACAAGTAAAAATGCAGATAATACAGTACCAAAATTCCAACAGAGACAAGTCCAGAATACAGAGCAGAGGTCATACACAGATAATCCATCCACCAGACAAGGTATAAAAGGGCAAGACACAAGCAGAGTCAGGGTCACAGGCAAAAGGTGGGTCCAGGAAGCATAAACTCACAGGGATAAAAACAGGTAAGTTCAGCAACAGAATGTCAGACAAATACCAGCAGCAAGGCAGGCCTTCTATAGCATGCACTGGTGACTGGGAGCAGAGAGGCTATAAATTCAGGATAAAATAAGGATTTAATCTGCCTCCAACATCACCTTCAGCTGTGCACAACCTCAAAGTGTGTGCTGGAGATGCCGATAAAATACATTTTAGGTTGCACAGCTAAAGGGAAGCAGGAGCTGCTGCTATTTCTTTAGTCTCCTTGCTGCTGCAAGTGACATTACTGGACAAAATAGGCAGTGTGGGATAATGTGGTGGTGCACAGCATGGATTTGCTAGCCTGATAAGCGTTTTATTTACTGTTTCAATTACATTATGTTAAATTCAATCTATTTACCATAACTTTCTCCAATTGAAGCATTATTTGCTGTTTTAATAACATTATGTTTAATTAATTTGATATACATATACACCACTGATTCTGTTTTTTAAAAAAAGTTTTCTTTTTTCTCAATATTTAATCCCCATGTACACATATAGACCGTTAAGCTTGCTTAATATCATATTCCTGAGGAAGCCCATTTGTGGCGAAACGCGTTGGATTCTAAACAGCTTACGCACGGTCCCCTGCATAATTTTTGCCTAAATCGTTTGTATTGCTAGAAATACGTATGTATAGGCACTAAGCGACCCATATCCTGTGCATTGTTAAACAGGTATGGGGTATTGACTTGTTGTTTATACTTCTTTGCTTCACTAATTGTATATAAATACACAGATTTTTCTTCAAACTCATTTGTGAGCCCAAAACCTCTTTCTTTTCCCCTCTTTCTTTTTTATGTCTAATTTAAGCCAATTAAAGAGGTGGCTCAACTCCTATTGTAAACTCAAAGTAAGGGGAACACACCATTTTCATTATTAAGACTTTGAAGTAGATACTTCTATGCACCATCCCCATACCTCACACCTGGTATCGTGTGATCTTCCTGTTCAAGGAGATGTTATCTTTCCTTCCAGTTCCTTGAATCCAAACACCAGTTAGAGTCATCCTGCTAGATTTGTCCGCATTGACTTTTTAAAGGCAACCCATTAGGGCTCACTAACAGTCATATTGAACTCATCATTTGAAATAGAATATGCATAAGTGCTGATTTTTTACAACTCGTTGTGCACTCCAACAACCACCCTCTTGAAAATGTGTTTTTTAACAATTTCTTTGATATGTGCAATTCCCACAGGTTCTCCTTACACCATTATCAAATTTGGTGAATTACTATGTTCAAAGGCTTTTCAATTCAATGAATGGCTTTTATTATTTTATTTTTTTTGTTGATTATACATTAACTTGTATGTACAGAAAACTACAGTGGTAGATAAATAAGTGAGAAGCTGAAAGTTGTAGGTAACAGACTGGCAGTAGATAGAATGAAGGTAGTGAAAAAAAGAAAGGGTCATCGAAGATGTATGTTGGGGGGGAGGGGTAAATCAGAACAGAGGGTGCCAGTTATGGCAGATGGGGAACAGCCAGGGCAGATGGGGACAATAAGGATGAAAAGAGTGTCAACTAGGTCAGAGAAGGACAGACATGATGGTAATGGAGGATTAATTAATGCTGGAAGGTCAACCAGGAAAGAAGGGTTAATATTAGGGGGCAGCCAGAATGTAAACGGTAATTGTGAAAGGTTAGTCAGGATGGACTAATAGTGGTAATGGTGGAATACCATCTAGAATAGGCAGAGTTTAGGTTGCAAATGGCAGCTAGCAAAGAGAGGGTTAAAACCAGGAAGGGCAGTTAGAATAAAAAGGATTATTGCTAGAAGGGGAAGCCAAGATAGAAGGGGTTATTACAAACATAGCTCAGAATGTTATTGATGGAGAAGGCAGTATTTAGAGACTGCAAAGTGTGCACAGCAAAAGTCACTCTTGGCTCCTCGTGGAATCTTGGTTGCTCTTCTTCCAAATGCAGTGAACTGTTACCTATGCAACTGTAGGAAGTACCAACCGAAAATATGTTAGACATTCCTCACTGTCCTGTTTCTGGACTTAAAAATATGTCAGGTGCAGACAGAAAGAGAAAAACATAACAAAAAAATAGTTATGGTCCTCATCTTCAATGTGTGCCAACCACACTTCTTGGAAGGTGCAGTGGCCCAGGGGGCAAATGACTCTTAGCACCTAGCTCCTGGTGCCCACTTCTCAGTATCCCTATTAGACAGTAGGTATACAGTAGTTCAACTTTCTTTGTAAGTTTTCCTTATGGAGGGATTTTTTCCAAACACTTGCTGTATCTAATAGAGGTTTGAAAAGAGAGGCTTATTGATTATCAAAAATTGTGCACATGGTAATACAAAAGTAAAACAAAAAGAGGAACTTCAGGAATAAGTTAAAGCTATCCTTGCAATAACCTCACACTACCAAGGATAGTTGCTTGTTTGGGTCTGGAGAATAAATAAAATAGCTTTTATTATCATTCTCATCTTCTGTGACTGATATAATCATTTTTTTGTTACAATAATTTGTATTGAAGATTAGGGCCTTTTATGTCTTTACTTACAATTCAAGGCTAATAGCTGTGCATTATAGGGGATAACATTAGATTGTGAGAATGTAGCACGGAGTACCTTAGAAAAGAGCATCCTCCATCCAACTAACCAAGCCAATTTGCTGTGAATTGTGGCACATTTATTTACTCATCACTAGTCATACACTCCACTCTACCAACAGTATACATACTTGATGTCATAAGTTATTTATAACTGAAGAGAAATATTAAGATATTGTAAAAAAATACATTCCAACTGTCATGTTCTATTGTAGGTAAGTATATTTTTCATAAGGATACATTTGTAAAGACTTTCTGCTGTAACTGGTGTGCTGTGAATTCATAATAATAATTATGGAATGAAAACAATAAAGAAGTACCCAACCATAAGTCCTACTTCCTTGCTTTGCAGGGATAATTAGAATTAATATAGCTGACATTTAGATGTGTACACACTGCCTTTTTTAATAATGCTAGAGGCTGGTCTTTTGAGCAGCTCTCGCCCCAGCTTCCCTATCTTTCAGCAATAACTAGTATTGTTTTGCAGACTAAACAGATAATTGGCCTTCTGGAAGCATAAAAGGTATCTTGCAGAGCTGAGTGAAATGTCATTAATAACGGAGAATGATATACTCAGAAATTCTCACAGAAGTATGATTAATCAACCATCCCCTGGCGTTAGATATAATCTTTAGATCTCTCCACTCTGCAGCTATTTCTGTATTTTTTCTATTGCAACAACTATTTTTTTATCCTCTATTAATCGTATAGTCAGCTAAAGAATACAACACTTTTTTCTCCCTATATGTTTTTTAAGTCACAAGCTGCACTCTAAGTGTACTTTATATCCGTATCTGATTACTAATACACCATCAATATTAGCTCTGCCTAGCTGGGAGGCTACAGATTTCTTGCTTGTGTTTCTAATGTGCATTCAGTTGTGACATAATTTAAACAGCATTTGCTCTGTAAACACCAATGTATCAATTTTGTCTATGTATAAATGTAGTTGATTTTTACAGACCTACAGGCTACAAATTCATCCAGGAGTATAGCATAGGAAAATATTACCTTAATATATAATATATAGAAAAGTCAAATATGTTTATATAAAGAACTTGTAATAAATAGGAGGACAGTGTGACAGACATAATACATACTACAAATATCAACATGCTTTTCCTCATTCATTATTTTTAATCTGCATCTCAAGGAAACAACTAAAATTTTCACTGAATCATACAGTAATATGTAAAGTAGTGCTACTTAATCTTTCCCAACATTCCAAAACTTTAAGGATCACTACATTTTACATATTTACCCTCCTGGGCAGTTCATTTCCGTCCGGTCTAAAAAGCAGTACATTGTTTTTCATAAAAACAATACATTGTTTTTTTTAAAAAATGTATTTTAAAGTATAATATAATAGTATGAGTATAATAAAGTTTGAAACACATGTCATGTCAAAATAATACATTTAAATATTTTTTTCTTTTTAATTTTTAAAAAAAAAATAAATATTATACTTATACCAATATATCATACCGTAAAAAAATTTTTCATGAAAAACAATGAACTGCTTTTACACATTTAAATCCACTGTATCACAATCAATAGAGTTATTTTCTATTGAATGCAATACAAATAGATATGAATTTTCGGCCCCGAACGGAACATCCGCACGCACTGACCTCACTGGGAACTCCTGGTGATTCATCAGGTGCAGAGAACGCCGGTTGGAGGAGGAAAGAAGATGCGAAGGACGATGGAGGACGCCGGCCGATCAGGTAAGCGCTTTATTTACTAATGTTTTCCATAGGTTTACCTACCCCGAGTGTTACTCAGGGTTACCGCTTCCAGCATCTTTTTTCTACCCCGAGTCACACTCAGGGTTACCGCTGGGGAGGTTATTAGCTAATAATTGGCATAATTGTTTGTTTATTTTTTTACAAAACTTTACTGAAAAATGTATACTACATCCTCCAATGCTATGTTGAATAGTTACATACAAGTCTATTGTGTTCAACACAAGAAAAATAAATAAAAATACTATTCCAGACAGAAACATTTATGCACAGTTGATCCAGAGGATGGCAAAAATGTTTATAAAACATGGTTCACTATAATTATATATACTACCCACCACCATATAGAGCTCACACCACCACCAAATAATCAGTTTGACAACTCTAGTCGCCAAGAGAGGATAACAGTAAGCATGAGGGCTTAGGCACATATGGGAGGCAAGTAAGAATTTGCCCCATCCCTGATTGTAGGGTTCCCTCAGACCTTTAACCAATCAACAGATGTTCACATAATCTTATATTATTTTTAAAAATATAAATATATATATTTCGATGACATGAAACAAGCAATAGGCACCTCAGTAAGCTAGAAAGAATGTATACTTCTTAGCTCCAAAAAAGAGGGTGACCCAAATGTTTAATATTAATTTAAAAAAAAATGTTCTGCATCCGTAGTTACATTTTTAAAAAATGTTTTCTTTTTTATTATGAATGAGAGATAAAACAAATAAAACATTAATTAAAACAAGAATATAAATGTAAATATTAGTTAACATTAGAGTAATAGACCATTTTTAGTATTAAACATATGAGTTAGAACATGACTGTCTAGTTCCCTCACTTATAGTACTCTCCAGCACTAGAGTGCCTGGAGTGTATCAGCATGAAGATAGTCTGCGGTATACCCCTGCTTTCGGAGGAAACCCCTCTGAAAATATGTTTACCCAATGCTAAAAGGGATGGGGTCTGGTATCAACCGAGCAGGGAGGGTGTACACTTGCAAGGATAATTTGTATTGGGTGAGGGGGGGTTATTTAAACAAAAAAAGTTATTTTTTTCTAGGGCATAACTAAATACACACAGTTTCACTAATATGGAAAGGTCATTTCTGGCAACCTACAAACAATTATTTAACATGATTTGTCAGAAAATAACCACAAATTTTAATTTTAGAAAGAAGAAAATAGTCTTTACTTTGATCATTGTTGTTTGTTTTGCAGCCACAGGATCTGGACACATTGAAGTCATTGAATTTCTTCTCTATGTACTAAAGTATTCTAGAGTCAAATGTGAGGCCATCTGTGTGACTGGTGGAAACTAGGTCATGCAACAAGACAATTATCCCAGTCACGCTAGCAAGCCCTAAACAGAATGGCTGAAAAAAGATAAGGATCAATGTTTTGCAATAGCCCAAACTTAAGAGCTCAACCTCGTCCAAATTTTCTGGTAGGATCTGAACAGAGCTGTGCGAAAATTACTACACACCTGATCTGGTGTATATATCAATATTCATTTAATGACAAATTTGACTCAGACAAACACTATTTCATTGTACAGTATTGTATAGTAGTTTTTTAAAAAAAACATGTTCAGGGGCTTTGCAAGAAACTTGTAAATTAACTGGTCACAAACTGCAATGAATTTTTTTACTTGTGAAAATATACATTTCCTGATGACTTTAGGGGCAGCGTAGGTGTGGGTAGTTTCTTCTCCCCACCACACCATAGGACAGAGCTCTAGTGATATAAATCTCACCCTAACATGGGTCTCGGTTGCATACCTATGGACCTCCAGCACAAATTAAGGTTGTTATGCTGTTATAGAGTTAGTCAGGAAAAGAGAAAGATCAATATATGATTTTTCTTTATTCCTGACCACTCTATAGGAAATAATTAGAATCACACAGGTGCAGAAACCTCACCACAAACGTTATCACAGGGCTAGATAGTGTCCAGGACTGAGCAGCCAAAGCAAACCATGGTAAGGACCACTGGGGCCACTGGATATTAAGAGAGATATGAGGCATAGACCACGTAGATGTTTTACACACTGTATCCAATGATACTGATGATTCAAAGGCCAAGAAAGCTGATACACTTTTGGTTGAATGTGCAGTTACTCAATTCAGGGGCTCCAAGCCCTTAGCCCAGTAGGCGTCACAGGTGATCTGCAATATCGACCCTGCAATCATTCTGGTAGATGCTTCTTTATCTTTATATCTTCCCATTAAGGGCAATGTCACTTTTCCTCACTGACTCTTTGGCTTGAACATATTCTGGAACACTCCTTCCTACACCAAGAGCATGAGGTTGAATAAAGTCTGTTTCTTATATGTAAGCCAAACAATCTCCTGATTAAGATGAAAAACTGATGTCACTTTTGCAATGAAAGGAATACTACTCAATGGCCTCAATACTACTTTAGTCTGGGAAAATGGTAATAAATGTTCTAGACAGGTCAAGGCTCAGAGATCCTTCTCGCAGATGTGTTAGTGACTAGAAAATACAGTCTTCAACATCAATTGCCCCAGATTAGCCAGATACCTTTACTTTATGTTTTCTCACATATGTAACCGCCATTGCACTGCCCATCCTTATGCGTTCTGCTTTGTTGACAAGCAAAGAGAAGAATGCTTGAAGAGTGCACAGGACTACTCTCAACTTCAATATGTTTGAGCTCACACCCTAGCTTCAAAACTATCATGTTCCCTGGGCTGATCTCAGATAATGAGGTCCCCAGCATGATGGGCTCATATTGGAGGTAAAAATTATCCAAAGTTCAAGATCCAGGGAATGGAAGTTCACTAGATTCAATCTGAGGGTCCACTAGATTCAGTTTGAGGAGTGGGCTCAAATGCATAGCCCTCATGATCTTTATCTTCTGATGTTTCTCCTACTTTCCCAATTGTGCTAAAAACGGCCAAACGAAAGGGATGGCTGTGCTACTGGGCCCATTTCATCATGGGAAAGGTTGACACCACTATCCCTTTATTAGGAGGAAGTAAGTAAACAGGTAGACAAGTGGAGTAGCAGTTGATAGTTGATACACTTGGATTTTGGTAAAGCATTTATCACAGTACCCCACTGACAGTTAATATGCAAGTTAGGGTTCATAGGTTTAGAAAATTCAATCTGTGAATGGATAAAGAATTTCCTTAAAGACCGCATCCAGAGAGTAGTGATTAATGATTCGTATTCTGACTGGTCTAAGGTTATCAGTGGCGTAACCCAGAGTTAATTATTGGGACCTTTACTTTTTAACATCATTATAAATGATATAGAGTTTGGGATTAGAAGTACCATTTCTATGTTTGCAGATGACACCAAACTATGTAACAGAATTAAGTTCATACAGAATGTCTAAAATCTTCAAGCATTGTTTGATTAGGCAACCAAGTGGAAAATGACCTTTATTATTGATAAATGTAAAGTTATGCACTTGAGGGCTAACAACATGTATGCTTCATACTGTCTAGGGGGAATACATTTGGGGGAGTCAGAAATGGAAAAGAATCTGGGGATTCTGGTAGATCTTAGACTTAATACCAGCATGCAATGCCAAGCTGGAATTTCTAAAGCAAGCAAAAAAATTTCTTGTATTACAAGCAGAATAGACTGCAGATATCAAGACATAATCCTGCCCCTGTACAGAGCATTGGTCAAACCTAATCCTGAATATGCAGTGCAGTTTTGGGCACCAGTTCACAAAAAGGATATTGTAGAATTGGAGAGAGTGCAGAGAAGGGCAACTAAACTAATAAACTATTAAAAGGAATTGAGGAACTCAGCTATGAGAAAAGATTAGCTGAACTGAATCTATTCTCCCTTAAGAAGAGATGTTTAAAGGGGCATATGATCACCCTCTATAAATAAATGTTTCATATAGAGAACTCTCTTCCTGATTATTTGCTTTAGATCATTACAAAGGACAAGATGACACTCTTTGCATCTAGAGGAAAAAAAGTTTAACCTCCCTGGCGGTCTGAATAATAAGTATTTTTAAATGTCAAAATGGTACAGGTAAAAATACTTATTATTTTAAATTTCCCGCCTCCCAGCCGCACGGTCACACCCGCCAGGAGAAGCAGATGTCGGGCATCGTTGGAGGATGCCGGGGGCACCGCTGAAGGACACCGCAGTAACATGGACACCAGGTAAGACCTAAAAACTCCCTGACCAATTATCGCTTTTGGTACTAAAAATAACCCCCAGCCACACTCGGGAATACTGCCAGGGAGGTTAAGCTCTTGATAAGGAAAAGATTGTTCGCCGCTTTAGGGCCTGTGAAAATGTGGACTAGGCTTCCTCCGGAAGTAGTTTAAGCAAGTGCTATAGATTGCTTTAGGAAAAAACTGTGTGCTTTTCTAGACGCACAGAATATAACTGCGTAAAAAAAGCTTTAAAGTAAAGATAACAGGGGATGTTCCAGGGAACATCCGTTTTTCTTTTAGGAAATCGGGAAGGAATTTTTATCCCCTGTTGGAACAAACTGTATGAGGGGTCTTTTTGCCTTCCTCTGGATCAACTACGTATAAAGGGTTTTTATCTGGGATATGTTTTTTCCATGTAGTTGAAATTGATGGTCTTCTTTCAACCTGACTAACTATGTAACTATAAAGGGAGCGTAAAGCTCTTCCTATATTAGGATGAAAGCAAAATTGTGACAGGCAAGATATGAATTTTTCTTCTTTTGCACCACACAACTTTGTCTGATCAACTATAATGCCTTTTTTTCAGTTCTCCCTCCCCATTTGTACTGTTCCACTCATTCAGTCTCAGTGATTCCCCCCAAATTGTTCCTTTTGTCAGCACCCCATAGTGCAGCAATTTTTATCTGCCTCCAAAGTTTTCAGTATGGTTTCTTTTCTCTGGCTTTAGAGAACCCAATGTACTGCTTCTATTTTCCACTACAAGTGCTCCCCTCTCCGCCCCTAAGGCAATTATTGGACAAGAATCATCTGACGTGTGTACGTAGCCTTAATCTGTATGCTTTTGCATTATCCAGTATTTGCTTTATTATGTACATATGGATGCTGCACATTTCAATGCTTTTTTGTTGTTGTTGTTTTGTATGCCAGGTGTCATTTTTTTCTACTGTTTCTCATTTTGTGCCTATGGATACTGTATAGCAACACGTCTTTTCCTGTATGTTGAGTGAAAAATTTTATTCTGCATGCCTGGACAATGCACTGCCTAATTTTCTCTTTTGGAAGACAGATGTCATTTTTTTTTCCTATTTTGCTATGTACATTAGGATTAAACCACACCCATACTTCCAGATATGGTACATAATGAGCCTGATTTATTAATGCACCCCATAATTGGAGAAGATAGATTTTCTTGGGATAACCTGGGTGTTCCAGCAAACTTGTAATGGATTTCTTAAAAATGCTATTAGTTTGCAAATGTTTTCAATCATGGGCCAGATCTATTCCAGGTTTGTTTGATGACATGAGTTCTCCCATGAAAGTGTATTATCTCCAGTCTTGGAGAGCTTTAATGAATCAGGCCCAATGAGTCCTGCTTTCTTATCACAATATACAATATTTTTACATACTAACATGTGTGGTAATACTTTTGCCATCACATTACACCTTAGCAAAATGTATTTTGGTACATTATTTTAGTTCAATTATGGTAAATAAAATAGATGTTTTTTAAACATGGATTTAATTGTCAACATTTATATTTTTTGGAAAGCAATGTAAAATGACTTTCTCTTTATTAAAATAAGACTTTTGATGAATACCATTGCCTATACCAGTTACCAGGATTTTTGGAGGCTTGTACTGTAAGGGTTAATACACAGCTTGCTCAAACGTCCCACCCATTCTCCAAGCTAACACCACTTTTACCCTCACAAATCCATCCAATATATATCCCCATAATCAAAAGACATATTTCAGCACCAGAGAACCTGTTTAAAAAATATTCTCATTCCTCTCTGCCTTGTTTTATCTTTGCTTCCGATGTTAATAATTCATATGCCTCTGTGCTTTGCAGTCAAACTATTCTGTCCACCCAGCCTGTTCAGAGTGTGTGATTTATTATTTAAAAATTTGCACTGCTGCTCTGTTGTAAGGTGTGCATTGTGACTGCTTGTAGAACTGCTACAATCTTCTCTAGTTATTTGTCCTTATGTTTTCTGTCTCCAAACAGCATCATCTATTGATTCTTCCTAGTCTTTTTTCATATTACAATTTTATTTTCCACTTCTATACAAAACCTTTGCTGTTCACTTCTCCTGCTGCTTTCAGAGATGATAGTATAAAGAAAAACTTGGCCCTTGTTCTTAAAAATAAGCAGTGTTTTTGATTCTTGGATTTTTTTGTGTGTAATTCATTGCTACTGTCCTACATTTTTTCTTTTCTGTTTGGTTAGGTGGCATGAACCATCAGAAGATTTCAAGAAAGAAAAGAAAAGGATCAAAAAAACAAAACCATTCAAATATGTGTAACATAAAAAAGACAGGAAACTTTGGCAGATTTGAAAGTTTTTTGAAAGCTTATACTGATATCTGCGTAATGGCTGTTTTTTTTAGAAATGGTCTATAAAAAGGAACTCTAGCCTCCAGCTGTATGCCTTTCAACCGGATCTACATTTTACAGTCCCAAGATGAGGTATTTTCATCTGTTATCTATTGGTCATATAGATATAAACAGGAAGTACAACCTGCTCCAAGTTGTGAAACTTCTTCAAAATATTGATCACTGGTTTACATCTACCTATCCAGTGACATATAGTACTGCTTCATGTAACAGTTTGTATGTCACGGATGCATTCAGCCAAGAAGTCTGCCCAGAATAATGGCTTGGCAGATGATCAAAAGACATGTTGCATACAGTTGGTTCTGGTTAAGACTACTCGATTAGGTGTGGCTTTGTGTTTTAAATTACCCAGGAAGACAATGGCCAGTTCTTCACCAGTACTTAACCAATGATCATCCTTTAACCAGCATTTCAGCTTAAAGGATGACAGTTAAAGGAAGACCTGCATTCCTTTAAGATGACTTCCTAAAATGTTTACATATACCAGTATATATTGGAAAAGCATTATTGTTGGTGAGACATTATTGATATTAAATACAATTGTGCTACCCTAACAGTTTCTGACTTACTCTTCCTGGGGGCTGCTTACTGCATTGAAATCCCCCTTTTTTTTTTATTAATATTTTTTATTGAAATTTTCAAAATATACAAAGAAAGACAATAAAAAACACTAACAGGGATTTTCATAAGCCGGTTTGAAGATGGGGCAATTTACTATGCCAATTAAAGGAGTGTGTGCTGACATCAAGCCTGCTGATGTCTTAACTCTATCCCAGATACCCAAAGCGTAGGATAATGTGGGATCAGCCACCAATGGACGTTCTGATTGAGGCAGCCATAGAAGATTATATAAATGCACCGTTTTTGACTCAGCAGCATATATTTTAGCCCAGATTGGCGGGTCTGTAAAACGATGAAGTGCTACCAAAGGGGCCAGCTGAGCTGCTTGCAAATATGTACAAAGATTGGGGACCGAAAGCCCCCCTGGTAATCTATGGCGGTACAGCGTCCTATCCGGCACACGTGGCCTTCCAGGGTGCCAAACAAATCGCAGAACTTTCCTTTGTTCATCTTTAAGAACTTGCATCGGAACAGGTATTGGAAGAGTGCGGAACAGGTATAACAATTTTGGAAGGTAAGTCATTTTGATGGCATGTATTCTTCCTATCCAGGACAGCGGAAAATTGCGCCATTTATGACGCAGAACTGAAAGCTCTTTGAACAAAGGCGGGTAATTTGCCTTATACATAGATGATAAGTGAGATGTTAGCTTAATACCTAAATAAGGGATAGCTTCCAACCATTTATAGGCAAAATGCGATTGTAAGGTGTTTACAACTGGTTCTGGTAAAGTAATATTTAACGCTTTTGATTTTTCATTATTGATTATCAAACCTGAAACCTCTGAGAAATGAGCAAGTAATTTGTGCAAATTGGGCAATGACGTGATAGGGGTTGTAAGGGTCAATAATATATCGTCTGCAAACAGCATGATTTTGTGTACTGTATTAAGCACCTCTACCCCAGCTATATCTTGATTAACACGTACAGCTGCAGCCAAAGGTTCCAGAGCTAAAATAAACAGTATGGGAGAAAGGGGACAGCCCTGTCTGGTCCCTCGCAAGATCCGAAATGGAGCTGAGACATATCCCATATATTTCACAGTAGCAGACGGTGAGGCGTACAATGCTTTGATCCAATGCAAAACATGCGTGCCAAAGCCCCATCGTTTGAGAGCGTAAAACAAATATTGCCATGATATAGAGTCAAAGGCCTTCCGCACATCTAATGATAACATCATACTTTGGATGGATTTAGAGTGAGAATAATATAATAACTGGAGGGCTCTACGTATATTATCACCTGCTTGGCGTTTTGGGACAAAACCCACTTGATCACCATGTATTAAACTGCCTAGGGATCTATTCAGCCTCATAGCCAAGATTTTAGCCAAAATTTTAACATCTGTATTGAGAAGTGAGATAGGTCTGTAATTGGTCCAAGATGTGTGGTCAGTCGATGGTTTAGGTATCATGGCAATAGATGCCCGCAGGGATTCTGTGGGGAAAACTCGGCCTAATTTCAGATCATTAAATAAAGCCTGTAAATGAGGAGTCAAGACTGTTTGCAATTTCTTATAGTACAATGGAGAAAAACCGTCTGGACCAGGGCGTTTGCCTATTCTCAGGGATTTTATAGCCACAGTAATTTCTGATGCCAAGTTCAGTACACTCCTCAGATTATTGATGCTCAAGATGAATGGTTGTGCTCGTCTCTGGTAAAAATCTGGTATGCTTACAATGGTCCAGTGAAGTTGTTCATCAATCTGCCATGCCATTACAAATTCTGCTGAATGGTTTTAAAAAAATAGGGCCTACTTCCATGTTGATGAGTCTGCTTGTGGTGTGTCAGAGAATGGGAGAGGCAGCAGAACCCCAACATCAAGTCCTGTATTTATGGATGTGTGTATAATGTAAGCTGTTACAAATACAACTAGGTGTAAACCAACTACTACTGGTTCAGCAAAGGAGACAAAACCTATCATTGCGTTATTATATTTCCACCTGCTTGGTCAGAGATAGCAAACAGAGGTCCTTAAAAAAATGCAGTCATCCAGAAATTCAAATTCATGCTCTTGTGCTATGCCTTCAAATCCCTCTACAGTTTTTGTCCCACTTACCTTTCTGACCTGGTAGAAAAATACACCCTTAACCGCTCTCTTTTTGCTCCTCCGATGACCTACTAATGACTTCCTCTCTCATAACCTCATCACATGCATGGCTCCAAGACTTTCCTAGAGCTGCCCTGACTCTCTGGAATGGTTTTCCTTGTCCTGTTTGGCTTGCTCATACTTTCTGCTCATTTAAGAGAACCCATATCTATCATTTCAAACTTGCCTACCCATCTTCTTGCGTCTCTTAAAACCCTCAGTACTTACCTACTCCAACATACCACCACTGTCCTAGTGTGTTCTGCCTCCACCACCTCTTAGATTGTAACCTTTTCTGGGCAGGGTCCTCTCCTCCTCCTGTGCCACTGTTGTATCTGTCTGCCATTTGCAACACATTTTAATGTAGAGCACTGTGTAATAAGTTGGCCTTATATAAATACTGTTTAATGATATTATTATGAACCCTTCCCCACTCCCACAAAGTCTTTAAGAGCTAACCAGAGCAACACATAGGTTGTTAACCCCATAGCAAGTGAGCAGTCACTTAGGTGGGTAGGTTGCCAGGAGTCATCACAAAGCAATGCTATCCCCAGAGTTCCCTAAAAAAGTAATACAATATTGCTATTTATGTGAAGTGTGTTTTTCATTAAAAATCACTTAGAAGAAACGCATTCATTAGAGAACTGGTCAGAGGTTCCTTGAGGGTAGGTATGTGATACATAAGCCACACTCTTGCAGGAACTATGAAAAAATAAATGTTGAATCATTTTATTGTTAAAGTTTTAACTAATATTTACCTTGCTGAGTTTAGCAAAGGTCGTACAAAGACTGTACCAGCAATGAAGATTTTCTGTGCTGGTCAGGGTTTTGGGTGCCCAGAGAATTCTGTGGAAAGGTTTCCCTTACCATCACACATAGTTTGCACATTTCAGAACTCACAGCGGTCCACAACTGTAGCCTTTATATTTCCCCCTTAGTGCAGGTTTACATCTTTGTAATATGCTGAGCAAGTTTCTTAAAACTATCATCATTGCTTAAAGCTGTTGTGTAAGGTGCAGTGATTTTTTTAAATTTCTTGCTACTTTAGTTCTACCATATTCATTTTTAGTGGAGTGAAGTAACCTATTTACTTTGCTATATTTTTTTCTCTTTTCTTATCCTCCTTATAAATTTGATCATAAGGTCAGGCAAATATTTAATAAAGTGCTTTGACATTTCAAGTAATACATTTAAATTAAATTTTGAAGAGCGTTGTATGTTTGAAACAGTGAAGATACTCACCAAGAGTAGTCAAAAGGTATCTACATACGTTTACAGAAGAAAATGAGATGCTGACAAAATTATACCTGTACGATATATAATATACATTTTTAGCTGAGTTTTTTTATTTCAAAATGTATAGTATCTGAAGAAGTCGTGGGTAGGCATATGCCTTTTATTTAAAAATTACCTCTGCAATACAGTGGGTGGTAATAAAAAATATATTTCAAATATTTATTAAAACTGAAAACAGTTTATTATAGTTCATTATATCGGGCTTGCTTCACTTTAATTTTTTCTGCTCCCTTTGTACACTAATTTATTGTTGTTTATACTTGTTTACTATAAAACTCAATAAAATTAATTTTTTAAAAAAGAGATGTCAAATAGTTTTATTATTGTGGTTTTTGCCACTATTAAGGGGAAGCAGGTCTGTTTTTTCCAAGAGGAAAGGGGAATACACACTTTTTTCCCTTTCTTTTGGGGAAAACAAAATTCAAAAGGAACTTTTTATAAATTGGAGACAAACGCTTGCTGCCCTATTTCCTATTCAGGAAGTTCCTAGGCCTAATAAATGGTCTGTTTTTACCCCGCGTGCGCTCCATATTACCCAACCCATTGCTAAATCACTCTATTCAAATTTGGGACTCTGCTAGACGATTGGGAAGATTGGAAACCGGTTACTCCTCATTGTCCACTATTGTAGACAATCCATCATTTCTACCAGGATTTGAACAGCCGCAGAGTTTCCAGTGGTGGATAGAACACAATCTATACAAAACATTTCAATTTATTAGCTTTAAGAGGTGATTTTAATGGGAATGCGCCCAGAGAGATGTCATTAATAGGTTAACAGGCATCTTGTTTTCACGATATGAGTTGACCTGTTCAATTTCCCTTCCCTTAACTGATCCTCCTATAGACTTTCTCCATTCGCTTCCCCTCTTAATTCTCTTTTCTTTCCTCTGTTTAGGTTTTGTACTATATTTAGTTACATTCCAATGAGTGTTGTATGAGGGTGACCCTTTTTTGTATTCTTGGAAATAGTCCATTTTTTTACTAACAGGTCATTCTTCATTAAGTGTAACTGCTTGAACCTTTAGTTGTCCTACCTCATTTGACTGTTACATTTTGTTTTTGTTAAACCACGATTGGAATTGGAATGTACTGTATTGCTTTGGTGACTTGTTACTTTATTTGTAAAACCTAATAAAAATCTATTGAAACAAAAAAATGTTCTGCTTTTAAAAAAATAGGAGGGACCCCACACATGTTTTACATTTTTTATTTATGATGTATTTTTATATCAAACTACAACTGTCACACAGTCCATTTGTTATGTCACGGATATAATTTGTGACAGTTTATGCAAATAATAATGGGTTGAATTTGAAGTGTACAAAGAGAGATAACACAAAGGGGCCTAATTTATCAATGAAATCCGCGCTCGCTGGTCGCTGGGTAACCTTGTAATAATCCAATTGTGGCATGTTGTCTTCCATCCCAGGTAAACACAAATTGATCCTGAGACTCTCCATCAATGGTCTTTGGAAGGAAAACATTTGATAAATCAAGTACCATTTGCCACTCCCCCACTGTCTGAGCAACAGTCTCTACAAGTGTCGGCATATCCAAATCAGCAGCAGCCAATAGATGGACCATTTTTTAAAACTCTTGATAGTCAGTGGTCATCTTGTAGTATCCATCAAGTTTATTTACTGGAAAAACAGGAGCAATAAAAGGACTTACTGATGGTCTGAATGCTCCAGCTTCCAACAGGACGTGGATAGTCTCTGTAATTTTATTATGTACCCCAATATTGCGTCAAAAAAACTGGGTGCTTCAGGGGTACAATTTATACTGATGTTCATTTAGCATGACCCCTCACAATGGGTTTAACTGCAAACACAGAGAAACAACAGACTGAAGTACCAAACACATACATCCTTGTCATTGTATGGATAGTCTGGCCCTGTAAGATATCCATTTTCTGTTATGGTGTTTGGCAATTCAGATGCAAATATGTTGGCATTAAAGACAGGACCATTGCCTATTTGTAGTCTGCAGTGAACCTTAGAAGCCCATGAATTCTGTAAAAAAAAAAAAAATTCTGAGAAAGCAAATCCAAGCTATTTTGAGAAAAAGTTGGAAACTTGGACTTTGGACAGGCAAATGTTTAGGGCAAAAGAAAATGAAGCAAATGGGAAACGTAAATCTGACAGACAAAACAAATAATCTAAACCAAAATAGAATCAAATCCACCAACCAAAAATTTACCATTACACATTGATATTTTTTTAGCCAGTACAGGAAGAAATATAAATGCTAAGGATTTGGTAAGGGGGATGTTAGGCTTTCAAAAAGAACACAATTACACATACACCTCAGAATTGGTATCATTTAACGTTTAATGCATAGCATTGTTTATTCCTTAAATGCTAGTTACCTGACTCTAACTTCTAAACAATTCTGTGTTTCAAATAAAATTTCTAAACAAAAGTGACTATCAAAAACTAACTTCTTTGAGTGCAAAGAAAAAAAAACTGAGTATTTGTAATGCAATTACTTTTTTATGATACCTTTAAAATTTAATGTTGTTAAATTTGGAAATCATTGTTAAAAAGATGCAATAAACACTGTTGAAGCATCCAGTATGTAAATAAACACATACCTGAAAAGGGTAATTAAACAAATTGCTGGCATGTACTGTCAAGCAAGAACTCCTTAAACAAACATGATTTGAACATTGCTGGAGACAAGCTGTTCTTGTCTTTCAGAGTTCTGTTACTTTGAATCTATGTTTTTTTTGTTACATTTTGTCTTTTATAGAAGCATGCAGCCCAGTGTTTTGCATCAAACATGACTCTGCCAGGAGCTTTTACTGTTTGGTTGCTGTGCGTTCTCTGGAAGAAAAGGAATAGGTCAGTGTGTGTGATCTGTGTAAAGTAGGACCCGCAAAGCTCTGTCTCTATTAATTTATCATGTGGTTGACTAGAGGAAGCACAACTTGTGTCTGGATGAATTATCCTTTGTTTGGGCAGAAAGTCTCAGGAGTTAAACATGTGGACCTGTGGAAAAATCCTTCTGGACAGCTATAACACTGTCATTAAAAATTCAGTAGATATCCTTTGTTTTGTTGCAGAGCAGTCTAGAATAATTAACCCTTTCAAATCACAGGATACCTATATGATCACTATGTTGAGCCATACAATCAAAGAATAATACTTGAGCTGTGTATTGTAATGTATAGAAACTAGCGAAACATTAAAAATGGCTAAATTCAGTGAATTCAGCCAAGATTCAGCTAACTTTTTTTGAATTCAGTGTAAAATTGCACATTTTTACATTGGGTTCAATTGAAAAATGTGTGAATCAACTTGTGAGAATCTGTTTTGACACTCAAAATCATATAACTTTAACCCAAAATATTTGTGCTTTTCTAGTGGGATTACAAAAAAACACAAAAAAGTATGAATCCTGAAAAATTAAAACAAAAGGCCGGGCCTGATTTATTAAGAATTTTATTTTTTTCCACCCAATTATTTTGTGGAAAATCCCCTTAAAGTATCAACCCAGTGCAAAGCAAATAATTTGTTTGATTTTTTTTTATCTTACTGGATAATTGAGGCAACTTTTTACACAATTTTTAACCATTTTAAGGTTTAATCTGTTAAATCTGTAAAGGAGTGTGATTGGTCAAAAGTTAAAGAAGGATAATTATCTGGTGGGGGAATGTACTTAAATTTTGGCAGTTGAACTCTGTCTAGCAAGTCTTTTACAACTACCTTTACTCCTTAGTAAGGGAGTTCAAATAGGTACAACATACACCTAAGAAGGTGTTTTCCTTAAATATATATATATTAAATGATATATTATTATAGATCCGTAAATATTGTATTCGCGTTTGTAAAGATGATTTTTAGTTTGTGTGGATTAAACACATAAAAGCATTATAGCCAAAAATACCCTGATTTCCCCTCTTCTTCCTTTCTATATAATATATTAGGGGATTGGCTCTTTTAGAGATAAGTGAGTTGTATGGGAACACACACACCCCTACCCCCCTTCCATTGAATCTTTGATTTTTAAGCCAATGTTTCTAATTGTTAGAGACTCTTTAATCACTGGCATGGTACCAATGGATTTGTGTAAGGCCTATGTGGTACCTATCCTTATAAAGGGAGCAAAGGGATTACCAAGTAACTACAGACCGGTAAGTTTAACTTCTGTAGTTGAAAAGATCCTAGAAAGTTTGATAGAAACACATAGAAGAGTGTCTGCTAGAGTGTCTGCTAGAAAATAATATTATAAGCAAAAAGGGATTGTCAGCATGGATTCAAAGAAAGACTGAAGTTGTCAAACAAAATTACTCTCTTTTTTGAGGAAGCACCATATTTTTCAGACCATAAGAAGCACTTTTTTTCCCCCCAAATGTGGGGGGAAAATGGGGGGTGCATCTTATAGTCCGAATACCCTCCCACGCTTCCAAGGGGGGCCCCAGCAGGCGGTTGCAGTGCCATCTATCCTGGCATCCCTCCTGCAGCATGGCTCCCTCCGTTCTGCAGCCTCCCCTGCCCAGATTGCAAAAAACATAAAGCCCTCCACCCCTACCTTATCCTATAGATCGCAGAGCCCTGACTTCTCTCTCCCTGTGTTTATCAGCAGCTCATGTCTATAGGGATGCTGGGGATGTGTTTCTGTGTGAGAAGGCTCCGTGTAACAGTAGGGAGTGGGGAGGGAGGCAGAGAGAGCAGGAGGAGGGCAGTGTGAGGTGAGCAGTACTGGTTAGCAGTTTTTTTTCTTGTGCAGCATGTCATTTTTCTATGACAGGTGAGCTGTAGCTTTCCTGTCACTATATTCTTGTAGTGCAAAGTCTGTGCTATGTGCAATGTGCAATGTGATATGTGCAATGTGCTATGTGCAATGTGCTGTGTACTACGTGCAATGTGCTATGTGGTATGTGCAATGTGTCTGTGCAATGTGCAATCTCTCTCTTGGTAAATATTATTCTGCTATATTTTATTAAATATTTCATTATACAGTTTGGTTCAGAATATGTTTTTTCTTGTTTTCCTCCTTTAAACCCGGGTGCGTCTTATGGTCAGGTGCATCTTATGGTCCAAAAATACAGTAAGTAAACAGGTATGAAAGAATAAAAGTACAATTTCTCCATTTGCAGATGGCATCAAACTATGTAATGGAGTTAATCACCATCCCCATTGGATGTCTATATTCTACAAACAGGCCAGGATCTATATTTTGATTGGGCAGCCAAGTGGCAGATGACATTTAATATTGACCTGTATCCATCCAAACCACGATAAGGTGAGTGATTTCCATTTCTGCATGTCTACCTTGACCTATGTAAAGAGAGGGCAAAAATTCAGTTGGAAAATATGGGAAAAATCCTTGGACAAATAAATACCAAGATATCGCATGCCCTCTTGGGCCCATTTAAAGGGGACACAATCTCTCTAGCTGTGCCCATAAACTAGTAAGTAAGGATATATTTATCACCTCTGATTTAGTATAGTTAATTTTGAAGTTTGAGAGAGAATTAAAAAAAGCAGGTCTTTAAGAAAATTGGGTAACAAGATAATTGGATTGGATAGTACAAACAGAAGATCGTCAGCAAAGGCGGCAATCTTATGTGCCTTCTCTCCAAACTTCAATCCTGTTATGTCAGAGTTGGCTCTAATCGCTCTCAGCAGGGGATTCAGTGTCAAAATAAAAATCAGGGGGGATAAGGAACAGCCTTGTCAGGTACCATTGTGAATAGGAAAATATTCACCCCATTGATACGAACTGCCTCAGAGGGACAGGAGTATACTAAATACATCCAAGCCAACATGTTGGCACCTAGTCCTATATGTAGCAAAGTTTTGTTCATAAGAGGGATATAGGGCGATAGCTTGAACAGCTTGGCCGGGTATTTTTCATCATTCGGTATTACTGTGATATAGGCCCTAGGCAAATCTATGGTGATTCCCTCTGAGATCGCATTGTATGCAATTACCATATGAGGTAATAAGGTCTCTTGGAAACACTTGAAAAGGATCAATGTAAAGCCGTCGGTCTTCACTTTTTTAAGGCATAGTTATTAGGCCATAGAGCGGCTAATTGTGCATACCTGGAACCCAGTGTACCCTGTAGTTGCCAGGACTAAATAGTGAATGGAAGTTATATCATCTTAGCCTGGCCAATCAAGTTAGCTGAAGATGAAAACAGAGGAGAAGAAGAAAGCAGATGGCAGCACCTGTCACAGAATAAGGACAAGTGAGTTTAAACATGGTTTAATTCTGAATTAAGGGGTTATTGGTCTCCCTTAATGAATTGTTTAATTTATTCAGTAAAGAGATAACGTGTTTGTGTGCGGGGCATAGTGTTGAAATATAAAGGGGAATTTTTGAAAATAATGTTTTATTAACGTGTTGGGTTCTAGTGTAGAGAAAGCTTCAATTTTTTCAATCCAAATAATATTCTTTTATTCCTTGGTTATGGAATCTTATTGCCATTCCAGTTGGTAATAATGTTTATTATTGGAATGTATATTTTATGTTTGGATTTTATTGGAACTTATTTCTTTGCATAATGGCTAATGTTCTTGCGTGACAATCTTTTTATGTTTTGGTTCATTGCATTCCTTTTAATAAAAGTTAAATGAAAAAAGGAAACCTACAGCATGATAAATCACTTCTTGGAGCTCTCCAAAATACAAGTTAATGAGAAAGTACCACATAGTCAGGGTTCCCCGAACCCTGGGAAATATGACACTATTTGTTATGCCAAGGTGAGGAGTCCCCTGCCAGTAACAGGTCTGTTACATCAAGATACCAGGTCCAGATTTTTTCAAACTTTTTCACCATACCTCCATGCATTCAATAGTAAAGCAGGTAAAGTCCACTGTGTGTTTTCTGTATAAAAAACATTGCAATCACAAGGAGATCTTTTAAATTTCTTCTGTAGGGGATACTAAATTTTTTTAAATGACAAATGTGTTTCCAGATTGGGGTCACTTGTTTTAAAAATCTCTTTCACTCCTAAGAATTCCAAATACACTTGTACACATTACATACTTTGTTCCAATAAAAAAAGATGTGTATAATTGTTAATGGGATTTTCTACCTATCATTGACAGGTTTAAAAAATCACAACCACTTTGTGCCAATATTTCAAAGAATACAAACTTAAGAACTAACGCTGCTCATCCTATATTTTAGGGCAGTGGAACTTGTAGTTGGTAGTAGATGAGTGGAATGTGTTCCTCAATCAACTTAATTAGAACAATTAAGCTGTAAAATGGCTTCATATATTGCAAAACATTCACACCTGCTATTCCTGCCACACAATTAAAGCATATTGAAAATGTCATTGAGTGGATGACCCAGCATAGGTTAACTAAAGCTAACTCCTCTTACTTTTCCTACCAGACACAAGTTAGCCAGTTATCAGTGAGCTGCAAATATGCTTTTTTCACTACCTCCTATGCCAACTCCAACACTCTCTGTGAAGCAATGCACAACAAGAAGTCTGTAGAATTATTTCAGTATTACATCTCAAGAGTGTCGAGAGATAAATCAAGCAGAAGAAGAGAGTGAAGACATTCCTTGCACTAATGCCCAAATTCTATTTCCCCTAAGGAGGAATATCCAAGGGTGGTAGATGGAGATGTGCATGACCCAACATGGGCTGATGGCATTGAGCAGCAGAATCAAAGCAAAAAACATCCAGAAGAAGAAGGTACCCAAAAATATAGCAAGGTCCCATCACAGCAGCCATCAGTTGACAGACGCATCAGCCATTTCTCTTTTTTCATCAGAGTTACACAGCCTCTACAGCCCCCTGCACAGCCTGTTCTCAGGATCTTGGTCACCTGGATGTTCTTTCACAATAAATTTTATGACATAACTATTGTCATTTGTAAACTGAGCTTGAAGCAGCATGAACATTTAGAGGAGGGCACATCAACTAGCTAGTCCTACTCCTTCTTTCATCACCGCTGCACCTTTCTCCTCTAGCTCGCTACCTTTTCATGCCACACAGTAGTATCTGCTACCTAGGACTGAGCATGAATTTAACTTCATCTACCTCCAGAAATGATTTGGGGCACAGTTGCAGAGCAAAATTAAGCACACACAGGCTTCAGTTGGAACTACCATTACCTTCCACTTTCACTTTTATTTCAAATTCTACTGTATTGCCATAAAGTAGCTAGCCTTCAGTCCCAAAGTTTTGGCTAGAAAATAAGAACAACCATTATCACCTTCATGTCTAGTCCCTCTACACAAGTATTGCTCACCCGCTAATGCTACAGATTTGCAGCCAGCAGATTTTTATGTATCCTTAATAATATTATTTTTATTATCTTGTATTTACATAGCACCAACATATTACACAGCTCCTAACGTAGTCCATTGTTGTGTCACTAGCTGTCCCACCCACGGGTGCACAATCTAATGGCAATACCATAATATATCATTAACAAAGTCTTAAGTCTTAAATTTTGGGGAACCCAATTAGCCTAACTGCAGGTTTTTGGAATGTGGGAGGGAACCAGAGTACCCGGAGGAAAACCACAAAAACACAGGGAGAACGTGCAGTGTCTTGGCTGAGAATTGAACCTGGGACCTAGCACTGTAAAGGCCAGTGTACTAACCTCTGCCCCATCATGCTGCCCAATGGGACATGGGTAAATGTAGTGGCACCTGGGTAGCAAAATTATTAGCATAATTGAAAAGAAACAACCCAGGATGAGAATTTCTACCTTTCAAACCATCCAATATGTTGAAGTTGAGTTCTTAACTATAAAAAGATTTACAATGTTTGTAAGTCTAATAAAACAATGGTCTGTCGGTCACAAACTTGATGTATCTTGAGCGGTCACAAAGGTCCAAAGGTCTCATACTTTGAGACAATGTGGAAAAAAATAACATGTAAGTGAAAAAGTCATTTGTGGGTATGAGGCAAAAGTCTTCTATATAGTATATTTTATGATACCTTCTTACATAAAAACATAAAAATCACATCATTGGTCACCAGTACCACATCCTCATTATATTCCTCCTATACCTTGCTTCCTCCTCATCTTGCTCTATTTAAGGGATACTTTCTCTGCACTGTCTACCAAAGCAAGAGCAAACCCCTATGCATCGGAATTCAACCTTTTATATACTGCAGCATATAAATTACTAAAAATACTGGAATACTAAAAGTGGAATACTAATAATCTAAACATACTGCATGGAAAACTAATAGTGGAATACTAATAATCTAAACATACTGGAATACTAAAAGTGGAATATTATTAATCTAAAAATACTGAAATACTTATAATCTAAACAAGCCATTACATTCTAAATTGTTTTTTTCTCTACACATTTCATCTTATTGGCTTCTTTAGGGGGAAGTTGAGACAGGGTAAATTACTGTTGATTTTAGGTTTGTCTTTCAAAGGTGCCCTGACTTTGTATCACCTTTAATTGTCATGACCTGTACTGCCATGCCTTCTTTTGTTGACCCCTGACTCTGCTTGGTCTTCTTCATGTTGCCTTGTTAGTATTGTTGTATATAGTTAGTATGTTAGTTCTCCACTGTTGCACATTTGTTTAAGTAGTTTGGTTGTTGTATATTCCTATTTACCGGTGTCATGTTCCGTTATGTGTATACAGTAGGTATCCTGACAGCTGAATTCCTCATATGGCTTTGAAGATATGATATAAAAAAAAAAAGAAATAAAAAAGTCATGCAGTAGCAATTACAGCACTGATATAGTGATCACATGGTTTTGTTGCCGAACTCAATGCTGATGAGTTTCTTTGATGATCGGCCAAGCAATGTGATCCCCATGTTTTCACTGATCATAATATGAAATGGCTCTGTTAATAAATACATGTCAGGGACACAACAGTTCATCCGCAAAGCCATATACCAGGGTGACAGGGTCTGACATGCCTTTGTGTCCTGTCAAGACATGTCAGTCTATGCTGACATGTCACAGCTATGAGAACTAAGCACTCCTAGCTAATTATGCTAGCTAATAATGAAAATAAAAATGAAAAGTGCTGCATGGTGAAATTGGAGGCTAACTGTAATGGAAGTTTGTTGAAGTGAAATCATTATTGTACTTATTAAATTACTTTGCTAGCAGTTCAACTCCAGTTCTTTACTAATATAGTTTGTGAACAGGCACCCTATGAAGACACACATTAGTCCTGATATGTAGTCATAAAACATTTTTTTCTTAGTACTTCAGCAGAATCTATATTAAACTTGCCGACCACCAGCAGTTATGGCAGTTGCATGACTGGGGTAGCTCGTACCTTGCCTTCCCTTTTTCCCCCCCATACCATACTTACCCGATTAACCCCTCACCTTGCCAAGTCTCACCCCCATAACACCCCCTCCCTTCAAATCAAGACTCCACACCTGTATGCTTTTTAAAATGGCTGCAAAGCAGCCGTTTATTTAAATAACAAAGCTTCTAGTAATATTCAATAAATGAACATAAATAACATGTCAACAACTAACAATTTAACATAAACAAAGTAAATAACATTTAAATAACATTTACAACATTCTTTAAATGACAACCTTAACATTAACCCTTTTTAACCCATCAACCTCTATATTTAATTTAACCCTTTAAATACTAGATTGCAGGTCCGGAAGGTAAAGTCCGCCACACCCCCATAATCCATAATAACCAAAACACAGCCATTCCTGACCCCCTAGTAGCACAACACCACTTCAGGGGCCTCCACCATTCCACATGAAATAGGGGGGGGGGGGTTACGCCACCACCTTGGGTGCCCCCCCCAACCGTACTTAACCAAGAACTCCTACCTTCCACCAAACCTCAACCGCCACCTTGCACCTTCTAACAGGGCAGGTGGGTGGGAATTTCTTCTTCCCAAAAAACTGTGCTGTCCCTCCGATGCACCCTCCTTTTATCTATTTCACCCCTCCCCTTAAACTCTTGACCTTGCCCTCGCTCAAGCCCCTTCTCTATTTACTGTAATTTAATCCACACTGCATTCTCCCCCCCCCTTTTCTCCAGGCAGCACGAGCACACCTGTCATGTGTCCCTGAGCATACCCTGCTACGGGCCTCCTCAACCACAATTTGCATTGATGTTTACAACCTCTACACCAAAAAGTCTTTTCAATGCTGGCTACAATTCTGCAGTAAGCCCAAGGTTTATAAAAAGGCAATACCGGTTTTGATGCTATACAAGTCTATAACGTCACAAGTGTATCCAGCACTAAAGATTGTTGAGAGAGCCTGTAACTATTAGAGCAATTTGCAGTTGTGCTAAGGGCTAGGGGGGAGGGCTTTACTAGATTAGTTCATTAGGTAATAGGTTAGCACTGACTTTCTTAATGGTGCAGTCCTTTAAGCAAAAGCCTTGCAATTGCAGTATGAAAAAAATACATTTTAATTGCAAATAATGCAGAAATGCACAGGCATGCAAACAGTACAGTGACTCTAAAACAATGCTATATGTATGTTTTTTGTCAATTCTGTTATTTGTAGCACATTCAAAATGCACAAGCTGCCTTAATGAATTGCATGTTAACACTATACAACACACAAGGACAGCAATGTGTAAATGGGACCTTATTGTCTTAAGTAAAGCAAAACATGAGCTGAGAAATTGCTAGTTCCATCACAACCTTTTTGACAGATGCACTTTCTAACATTTTCAGTATTTTGATAGCTTCATGGATAGCATATTTCAAAGCTCATAAAAATATCTATTCTTTTTACAACATATTTAGCATTCATAGAAGCTACAAAGTATGCATTAAAATGTTTACAGTATTTACAATTAGAAGTAAATTGTGTATAGAGCAAAGAGCACTACTATTTGTATTAGTTTGTTTCTTATGTTCTCCTTTATATTCTTTTTAGAAATAACATATAGAAAGAGTTGCAAAAACAATGCCAAGTGGGCAACTAAAGAGTTTTATAAGATTTTATAAGCCTCATGAATCTCTATTAAGTCAGCTAAACTAACTTATTCAGACACAGCTGTTGAATGCATTAGCTTTCTCAGATGCTAAAGCAAAATTAATGCTTCTCTTCCACACTGAAGTGTTATTAGCTATTCATCAAACATATTACTTTTGTGCATTTTTCATTATAAGAATCAACATTAGGAACTTTAATAAAGCCAGAGTGCAAGAGTATCCCTTTCCTCTTTGCTCAGATAGAATTTGTGAAGACATTGTGACTTTGATGTTTCCTGGCCAATATGCTATATTTCTGAGTAACGATAAGAGAGACTTTTTTAACAATTGAGGCAACTAGTCATTCTAAATTAATCATGTAAATGAGTTGTCAGCATTTTTGGCTTTGTCATTTCTATAAAAATCTACAAATGTATTATTATTGTTATTATTACTGTAAACAATAAATTACTGATCAATAAAATAACGATAATAAAAAAATCAAATATTTTAAATAATTATTGTCTATATTTTTCTTTCCCATAAATTATGTTTTATTCACTTGCAACATCGAGAGAGAGGATCCACACAAACCAGAGCTTTTGTCAGAGTTCCAGGCACAGGTGGTTGGCTTCACCCAATCACAGAGTCGTGTTTGACAATGGCGTTAACCTACATAGCAGAGCGCTCATTCCTTGGGGAAAAGTTACACACTAACCTGTACTGTACCTGTCTATGCTGAACTTTCTCTGTAAATACCCTGGCCTCCAGATAGTCCTGCAGTGGACAGAAGAGTTTGTGACAACTTTAGGCAGACATATCTAGCCACATTTCACCCAAAAGGAACTTGGTGCTAAAACAAGCTGCCTACAAACTGTGTTATTTATGACACCACTAAAACTGAAACTCAACTGTTTTCAAGCTGGGAAGGCAGCACCAGACAACAGTGCAACCTCTGTACACCGTGTAACACCACAATGAGTAACTGTGAGATTATGGGCTATGTGGAGCTAGGGTTCTTCCCATTTCAATAATGGCTGCTAATTTAGGGCCTTTTGAAAAGGCAATTAAAATGAAAAACCATAGATTAACTATGCAACATGTATGATGTTATGCCACCGTAACAAACACATGGGGCTTTAGGGCATTTTAGGGCAAATTATACAGAAAATACCAACTTTAAAATAGCATGACCATTATGTTTACAATTTCATTAGTTCACATCTTTTGTGTTTCTCAACGTGTTTTACATTTATTGCTTCTTCAGGAGAAACACTTGTCTACAAAAGACAGAATCATTTTAATCATAACAGCAATGAAGTCTTATGTAACAAATTATATTAACAATCATAAAACATAAAAAATAACCTCCATACACAAGCTTCTCCTTTCTAAATATCTGAACTTTTCTGGCTTTCACTGAAACTTGGCTTTCCTCCTCTGCCTCTGCTGCTGCTCTCTCCTATAGAGGACTGCACTTTACACATACCCCTAAAACCTTATCACCTTCAACTTATCAAACTCCTGCCCCCCTTTACCACACCCCAGACCTGGTCAATGGCAGAGAGATCTCCGCAACCTCGACCTTTTCTCAAACTGCCTTGCGTCCCCAACCCCCGCTCTCCCCAAAATCACTTACCCAGATGAAGCTGCCACCCTGTTAAACCACACCCTTTACTTGGCTTTGGATAAAGTTGCCCCTGCCACCTTCTGGTACCCCTGCCCTGACAACCCCTGACCCTGGCACAACAATCACATCAAACAGCTACAAAAGACTGTTCTTCCAGCTGATTGCAAGTGGAGAAAATCTGGCCTTAGCGCTGACTTCATGGACTACAAAACCAAGCTACAAATCTTTAACACTGAGCTCACTGTCACCAAGCAAAATTATTTCTCTGCAGTCATTCCCTCTCAAACTTCGAACCCACACAACCTCTTCTCAACAATTGACTTCCTCCTAAAACCCACACCTGCTCCCCCCACAACAACCTTCACTGCCCAAGACATAGCCACCTACTTTAGAGATAAAATAGACAAAATCAGACATGATGTCCCTGCTTACCGAGCCACTCAAACCGTACCCACCCCTTCCACCTGTAAATCATCACTGGCCTCCCTCAGCCCTGTTACTGTGGACAAAGTCTCTTCCCTTCTCTCATCATCTCCGTCTACTACATGTCCACTTGACCCAATTCCCTCTGATCTACTCTGTGCCCATTCCTCCACACTGACCCCTGCCCTAACCAAACTATTCAACCTCTCCCTTTCTACTGGTAAATACCCCTCCGTTTTCAAACATGCCATAATTCTCTCTATCCTAAAGAAACCCTCACTGGACCCCTTCCTACCCTCTAACCTCCATCCTATCTCCCTTTTCTCATATGTCTCCAAACTGTTTGAACACTTTGTCTACAATAGACTCACCAATTACCTGAGCACCAACTCTCTCTTTAACCCTTTCCAGTCTAGTTTTAGAGCTGCCCACTCCACTGAAACAGCCCTTACTAAAGTAGCCAATGACCTCATCAGAGCTAAGTCTCATGGCACTTTTTCCC
>NC_092866.1:25595364-25643910 GCF_032062135.1 Pyxicephalus adspersus
ACTACTTCCCACCACTACATATCTCCCATCCTATTGTGTGTAAATTCTCCCACCTACTAGATTGTAAGCTCTTCGGCGCAGGGTCCTCTCCTCCTGTATCACTGTCTGTATTCGTCATTTACAACCCCTATTTAATGTACAGCGCTCCGTAATGAGTTGGCACTATATAAATCCTGTATAATAATAATATTATTAATATACACTCACATAAATAGATTTGTTCTAGCATTTAATCGTAGGCATCATGGTAGTATGATTTCATACTACACTAAGTTCAAGACTGACAAGGACACTGTCTGGATTAATAATCCAATTGAATATTGGGTTTTCAGGTTGGGCCTCTGGCTTAAATTTACAAAGTAGGGCATGGATGTGTTATTACAAAGAGGCCAATCCACCAGTATCAAGACAGCATGGATTGCTTTTCTTTAATAAAATTAACTAGCATTTAAATAGTAACAATTACAAAATCCCTGCAGCAGATGCCACAGACTGAGGTTGTTTGTGTCACCCAGCCAAAATTAAGTTGATATCTGCAAGCAAGCTATTAGCATGAACAACTGCCTAAAGCTAACGCTTTGTGCATAAATGTCTGTAAGATATTGAACTTTATTTTTTTTTTTGTGAAATAAAACCTCCCTGGTCTCTGTTTTTTCCCTGGAATAAAAATTCATCTTTTTTGTTATTGCTAGAAATAACAACTACCTGGTATCCTACTCTAATATTGTGACCAAATGAACTGTCTTCAAATCTTCCAGGTAAACAACAATATTTTTGAAGAATGTAGAGGAGATTATTGCAGAATTCGAGGACTGTTGCAGGATCTTGTATTCTGTTTTATTACTATGAATAGGGAGCAGATGGGTAGACCAATGTCTTTTGGAGAGGTTAGAGACCTTGGATGGGATAGCAAAAAATAGGACTTTAAAAGGTGCAAAGGCCTGTCATTGGACTTGAAGCTGTTTTTCTAGGATTTGGTGAAGAGATTTTGGTTTGAGCTATATATATATTGACAATAGGACTGCAGACCTAATGAAAGAAAGCATAATATCCCTTTACAAGAAAGGCGGAGGGAGAGTTCTGAAATTAGAGGCTGATCACTCTATTGGATGTTGACCACAAAGTGGTAAATAGGGTGACCTGTGACAGTTCTGTGCAGTCCTATCCTGTACAATATCTGACATTCAAATTTTGTTCACATATATCATCCAATAGGTTGGTAGAAGTAACAGACCCTTGATTGTACTTGGAGTAATTAAACCAGAGAAAGATTTCAGTTGTATTATATCTGTTTATGTTCCAGTTGCTTAGGAGTGTAGGGGTACTCAATAACTTATTAAGGGTGATTGAGGCGTTCCATACCAGGACAAGAAGTAGGGTGTTAGGTAGGTCCAGGATTAACCTGCATGCAGATAGGTTTAGTGGTGTATGTTGGAGATATAGAGGAGTGCTGGGGTTTTGGGGTTAGGTTCTGACAAAAAAAAAACCTAATAGGAAGGTTATATTTTCCAGGATTTTGCGGAAGATCAATAAGCAAGTGGAGCCATGGAGGACTAGGTTGTTTTCCCTGAGAGGCTACTGTGGTGTTCCCTTCTAGAAGAACCTGGGTCATGAAGATTAATAACATTTTTACCCCCTTTTTTAGGGATCTAGGTTGTAAAGATCAAGAGGGAGTGATAATGTGGCCTTTTGAGTTTAGTGATTTGGAGTTTCCAACCCCATTAAATTGGTGGCCTATAGGACTTGCATAATAGGGAGACAAGATATATGGGTGGTCTACTTTTTCAGTCTGGGGCAGGTTGTGAGTGGCAAAGAGACAAAAAGTGGTGACTTGACTTCCATAGCACCATCATGGGTAGAAGTTTCTGGAAGGTGAAATATATTGCGGGTTTAGGTTTTTGAGAGCATGGTATGGAGGGAGAGAAGCATTGTAAATACTTTTCAGGTGGGATCCCAATTTTGAAATTTTTGTAGCCTCAGTTTTTGGGGGAAATTGGAGTTTGCTGGTGGGACTGGATTTAAATATAGTTGGGGGAATAGGAGCTGGATGTTCTGCATGGAAAGAAGCTGTATGTGATCTTGGAAATATTCTTGCGTCACCTTAATCTGGTATGATGTGACCAGCAAAGTAATCATGGAATGACTTTTGGAAAGATGTCTCTGCTTGGTAATTACTATGTACTATTTAGTAAATAAATGTGATTTATTGGATTCTTGAGTTATAAATAATGTGTAGACTACACAGTAAATATATTGAAGTCATCTATTAATTGAAGGATGTAAATTCATATATGATACAGTTGAGGTCAAGGCCAACCTTGTGGGCTGTTCTGCTGTACCCCCAGATCATACAGATTGAAAAAAAACTCTGCTGGTTCACTCATTGCGGGTGTTAAATCCATTGCGTAAGTATTTATCATTATGGTTTTTATACATATGTATTGGCTAAATAAATTGTAATTTATGGGTTATATGATTGTGCTCTGTTATAGGTCCCATGTGTTTTGTTCCTGAAGAAGCTGTATTTTTGGAACTACATTGCACTACACAATTTGTAACATGAAGACTACAATTACTTGTAATTTTTTGTATATGTTTTAATATTTGCGTAATAAATAAGGGTTTTATTCCTTGTATTGTTCATCCCTTGTTGAATGCCTAAAAAGTTCCTGTAGATGATGTTAGGCATCAAAGTTGGAGTGGTATCTAGTTCCCCTGGCACATAAGGATTTACAATTCTGAACCTATTCAGGACAACTCTTTCTCTCTCTACTCTAACACACTATGTGGTATTCCTTGCAGCAATGACATTGGCAGGTACACAACAAACTCACCTAATCCTGCAGGGATCCTTTTCTGTGTTTCCATTGGAACAAAGTGACACTGAGGTACTTCTTTCTGTTTTCATATTCAAAATACATACACGTAGGGATCTAAAATGAAGGCTTGGGTACAAAACTTCTTATAGCCAATTTTGTCTAGCGTGCCTTTCTATCAGAAAGACATGAAACATATTATTCAAAAATATATATATCTTTAGCACATTTTGTATTAAAATTGAAACCATTTATTCTACAAAATAATACAATATTACCAAAGCACCAGATAGATACAACAGGGTGATTGCAATTACAAAGACAGGTAGAAAACAAACAGACGAAGAAAGACAAATTACCTAACCATTGAGACCTTTCATAATCACATATGTGCATATATGTAACAGCTTTATCAATGGTTCTGCTTCAACACGGTTTACTTTGCAAACCAACTGATTGACAAGGTGACCAATACTCATAATGGGGCCCCTCTTAGAAATTCCCACAGGCAAATAATTGTTCTCTGTTCCCCTCTTTGGCTATACCACTATTATAGTACAACAACCCTTAGTCCTTAAGGCTGAATCTACACAGACATTTTTCCCAGCGTTTAACCTGAAGCTTTAAAAGGCCATGTTTGAAATTCCCATGCATTCCAATGGGCTAATATACACCAGGATTTTTCCTAAAAGCTGGAAAACGCCGCAATTGATTTCATTAGGGCAATTTCCCACATTTTACCGCGTTTATAAAAACTTAAAATGTCAATGAAAGCTCCTATTGAATTCAATAAAGGTATTTACAAGCGCTTTTAAGCTTTTTATGAAAGCTTCTTTTGAAAACAATGGGGGCTGTATAAGTGTTTTTAGCAGGACTTTGAAATTTGGAAGCCCCCTTTAATAAGGAGACTCCAAGATCTCTGCCGCCCCACCCTGAGGATTGAGTACAGGGGTTAAGTCTTGTGTTACATTAAAAAATAACACAAGACTTAAATGTTAAAGTATTTTTTTTTTAGATCTGTGTGTTTTTACAGGTCACACAATGAAAGAATGATTCCCACACCTGCATTCATATCATGTGAGTTTTATGTACCCCTGTACTCATTCCCTGAAAGCATTACAAGAAAAACTTTTATAAAAGCTTATGCAAAATTGTGGCAAATCACAGTAAAATGCATCATAGGTGATTATAAGAGTTTTTTTTAGATTTTTAAAGGCAAGCTTTAAAAGTTTTGTAAAAGTACATAAAAATGCATATAAACGTGGTAGGAACATTTACATGTGTTTTTTTAACCGTCTGTATAGACCCAGCCTAAGAAACATAATTTTAAAATCTGAATTATTTACTTCTCAGACACTGTTTCTACTAGATCTCACTTACGCTACTTATCTACAAGGATTTTTGGAGGCCTTTGCCAAATGGTCCTCTAATGACATTCATAACACTGGGGAACAGATTTAAACAAATTTTTTGTTGACTTCCATACCTACACTGAAATAGGTATGCTAATTCTGAAAGTGCAGTCAATTTTCTTCTATCACATCAGGTTTTTTCTCTACCACTTATATTAATGCGATTACTGTAGCGTGGATTTGTATAGACTATTCATTTACACCAAGACAGTGTGGCCAGGGGTTGTGCGCTGCTCTACGTAGTGAATAAGTAAAATTTATTTTTCTACACACACGTATTTTCCTTCATTCAGATCATGTCTGGCTCTCCTGTTTCTTGTTGTAAGTGCCTTAACAACCCTGATTCATTTTGTTATATCTGTGGCAGTTTCACTATTCCCAGTCAATGGGCGAACATCAGCAAATTTGTAGAGCAAGGCTTTTTGGCATATTTGAAAGTTAACCTTGGTGATCAGGATAAGTCTTGGGCCCCTCATAAGTTGTGCAAACAGTGTGTCGAGGGTTTACGGATGTGGACAAAGGGAACACGTGATAAGATGCCGTTTGGCATACCTATGGTTTGGCGAGAGCCATGAGATCATTTCAGTGGCTGTTACTTTTGTATAGTGAAAACTTCAGGATATAACAAGAAAAATAAATGTAACATAGAGTATCACAGTCTACCATCGGCTATACGCCCAGTGGCTCATTCAGATGAAATCCCAGTGCCGGTTTTCGTTACACTACCCTCTCTTGAAGAACATGATTATGGTGATGAACTAGGTGACAACAATGATGAAGAGTTTGAAATTGAAGAGGACTCGTAAGGGATTTGATCAGCATGAGATGAGTGATTTGGCACTATCAAAGAAGGCTTCAGAACTCCTAGCATCAAGCGTGAGAAAAACTCACCTTAAAAGGAACGAAGGTATTGTACTTTTCAAACAAAGAAACTGAGACAGTGGCTTTGTGTATTGCCATAACATACCTGGTTTATTGGAGGAATTGGGAATTCAACTGAATGGCGACTATTCATCAATATCTCAAAGCGGAGCTAAAAGTGTGTCCACCTTCAAAATGGCAATCTATTTGGGTCAGTCCCAATTGACCTTTCAGTTTCTCTTTGTGAAGAATATGCAGATATAAAGAGAGTCATTGAGTTGTTGCAATATCATCAACACAATTGTGTTGACCTTAAAATGGTATGCTCCCTTCTTGGTCAGCAAAGCCGATACACCAAGTATTCCTGTTATCTGTGCATGTGGGACAGCAGAGCTTGTGAGAGGCTTTGGGTGGAAAGCAATTGGCCTCCAAGATGTGCCCTAAAACCAGGTGATTCAAACATTCTACATGAGCCACTTGTTGATAGAAAAATTATTATATTCCAGCCTCTGCACATGAAACTGGGCCTGATGAAGCAGTTCGTTAAAGCTTTGCCAACTGAAGGAGACTTTTTCAAGTACCTCATTTTGGCAATTCCTAGCCTGTCATTTGAAAAAATAAAGGCGGGTGTGATAGATGGTCCACAGATTCGGCAGCTCATCAAAGCCCATCAGGACAATGTCAGAAGTGGAAAAGAATGCTCGGTTATCATCTAAAGCCATTATCAAAGACTTTCTTGGAAACACACAAGCTAATAATTACACAGAAATTGTCAGGAAACTCTTGGAGAGCTACAAAATGCTTGGTTGCAATATGAGCATCAAGGTGCATTTTCTGCATAGCCATCATTCTAACTTGGTGCGGTCAGTGATGAGCAAGGTGAACGATTCCACCAAGATTCGAAGGTCATTGAAGGACGGTATCATGGTATCAGGGTAGATGTGATGTACATATGATGGCTGACTATTGTTGGAGCATCCGAAGGGATTGTCCTAACACTGAACACTCCAGGAAAAGCTATAAGTGTAAATTTTTACCTTAACTGCTTACCCGATTAATTTTCAAATGTTTTACTGTAAAAAAAATACTGTTCCCACATACTCCTTGAAACACTATTACTTCCTTCAAATACAGTATTGGTTATCCAGTATTGTTAAATAAATAAACCCTGCTAAACCTTTTACATGTTTTAAACACAGTTTCCAACATATCCTAAATGGCTCTAAAATAGTTTTGCAGTTTTGAAGTATCTTACAAAGTTCTCATTAGAGGATACATTGTCTCTGCTATTCCACCTTAGTCCAAATTCTTCTTCCAAGGTTGTTCCAAATCAGAACAAGTTACATATTTCATTGTCCTGTCCTTTACAGAGTAAAGTTTGTTAATAAGGCTTGCATCTCCAGAGATCTCCATTTCACAAATAAAAAGACATCCACAGAACTTTATTAAATGACAAAATAACATTTCACCTAAACACCAACAATACCTTGCCTATCCCATCCTTACTAAGGCAAGACTGCTAAAATATGGAAAGTAACAAATTATTTCTTTTCTGGGGGTTAAGCATAAAGTAATGCAATACTTGAAAAAATAGAAACTTACAGGCCCAAAATCTTTTTTTTCCTGGACCATTAAACTCATTCTGCCGTTCTCGCTTATCTTGATCTTCTGGGCATTCAACAAGGAACCAGACTATATAATTTCTTTCTCGTCTTTACTTTCTTGTAATTTTACAGTCTTTGCAAATCATCATTTCTCCAATAAACACATGAGACCTTCTCTGTTTAGGTCAACATCATATCCTTTGTTTTTATGTTTCTTTATGCAAACATCTTTCATGCATCCCTAAGGCTATGCCATGACTTAAAACTGTGTTTATTTCTTGTTTACTGTTTTTCTTGCTGCAGTCATGTGCCACCTACTTCTGGTGCTCCTGGAATAAAACACTTTATCTGTAATCAATAAAACTATTTAAAAAATTTAGAGATACTGTACACTAGGGTAAGTTCTTTGTGTACTTGAATGATATTTAATTGTGACTATAAATTTTTCAGGTTACTGTGTAGATGAAAAAAAATGTAACAAACTATACAACAAAATAATAATGGAAACTACCTAAAGTAGCTAAAAATAACAACCTTTGCACTATTTACTCAGGGCATATGCATAATGAACTTTCTATTTCAGCATTTCTAAGTTGTCCAAAATATTTTAATTATTTTTGCAAAAAAAAAAAAATCCTCAAACAACAGAATAAGCAGACAGCACAAATATTTGTTTGCATCTTTTTTTATTTTATCTGTTACATATTATTTTAAGTTTTTAAACTTTTAGGGCGTGCACCATTCATATCACAAATGTACTCAACAAATTCTGAGCTGTCAAAGACAGTTATTCCTAATTGTAGTAATTGTAATATTTACTTTAACCCTCACACCCAGGCTGGAATTACTGTGTCAAATAAACAATAATTACATGTAGGACTTGAGATAATAGGAATCAATCTTCCTCCTGATTATTTATAAATGCTGCCACCCCAATCAAATAAATATGCAGAAATTTCTCTTGAACAAAGGTTGTGGAGGAAGCTGGGTTTTATTAGGCAGTGTCTATTTATATAAAAACATATGCACTGCTTAAAAAAACCCCAGCTTCCTCTACCTTCTTTGTTTAAGAATAATTTCTGCATAATAATTATGTGTAAACAAAACACACATATTGCAAATACTTAGGGCTCTATTTATAAAACAGGGAATCAGACATTCCCTCAAACATACCCTTATGGGAATCTTCCAGGTAGTAATTGATACCCACCAGGGAATCTTTGAGAAAATTTCAGATTCTCTGTTTTATAAATAAAGCCCTTAGTGCCCATAAATTGAAATAAAATAGAATTCAAATAGAATCCCCAGAGAGAACAGATGAACAATTGTAACTCTTGTCCACACCTCTATCCACCGAAAGAATGCCTTTAGTTTTCCGTCTATAATGGAAAGGTACCCATTCTAAAAACACTGTTAGTTTCTTCATGGTATGTTAAATTTACATTTTATCATTGTAAAAATACATATACATTTTTTTACGTAAACATAATCTTTTATTTGTATGATTATATGCAAATACATATTATACACAATTATTTGCATATTGTTAGCTGAAGTTCCCTATACGCCATCATTACAAATCGATAGCAAAAGAGCTAACAATCACGATTAAATCATTAAATTGGTGTATACGCTTCAGAGACCAGAGAGAAAATTAACTTCTCACCAACCTAATTTTTTTTTTCTGAACATGAAATAATGATTTTCTGCCAGTCTAATTATAAAGCCAACAGCTGATCAAGACAGCATCCAGAGAGGATTATCAAATGCTTGTGTATTAGACCTCATTAGCAGCTTGAGTGCAAAATTATTACATCTTGTAATTGGATGGCGAGATTTATATACAGATCAGAGCCATTTCCGTAAGACTGTAATTACAAGCTTCATTGGTTAGCTACTTATCACTCTAAGCAGAGGAAAGCAAAATAATCAACAGAAAAATACATTTCATTACCCCGTAACCCTATCACAAGGAAAACCACTGTAACATACATGTCTGCATTAGAGAGAACAACTAAATTCTGAGATGAAACTATTTGTTATGAACCCTTTAATAGAAAATAGTTTTCGCTTAACCCCTGATGTGCTATTTGTGCATGCTGAATAAGCAAATCATTTATTTTCTAGACAATTAGGCTGAATACTTATATAAGAGTACTTATATTAGTAACCAAATTAAATAAATATGCTACTTTTCTTATGTTACTAAATTAGGCTGCACATGGTGATAAGAAGGGGCGAAATTGCATATTGTATTTAAGGATACTTTCAGTGCAAGTTTTATTTATTTTTTGAATTATATTAATGGTAAAAATAAAATAAAAATGTTAACATTTTACCCATTGGTACAACGCATGATTTGTGTATGCATATTCATAACAAGACTCTGTGCACGCCAATCTAGTATTTGTAAAAAACAATAATTATAATAATAATATTTGTCCGAAAAAATTAAAAATGAGTCACAAGGATGAAAAATGTTTTTGTAATAAAAATTCCTTAATAGCAAGTAACTGTTTTAGTTCAATTGCACAATTTCTGGAACAGTTTACAAATACACTGAATGAAACAATGTTAATATTTAAAAATCAGAAAGGAAAATGACAAGAGTAGTATAAGTATGTAGTTAGGAAAGCTTTAAACACCTTGTAGGAAGCCCAGAAGGAATATTTTTTATTATTAATAATAAAATAATTTTTGAAATTATGTTGGGTTTCACAAAGCTTCTACTTCATGAGGGCTGCAAAGGGATAAGAAAAAAATACAGTACAGTAACAATATATCTGTCACATTCTCTGTACTTTAGATATTACAATTGTAGAGCAGTTCATACATAATAAGACTGATTAGCAAGACTGATTAGTAAAAGACCTAAAACCTTTTTTTTAGTATTGTTCATCGTCAAGATGACATTTTACATTCTTGCATGAGAGGAAAAGATAGGGTCAGTTTGCAGTAGTTTTAAGAAGATATGTAAAATTAAATAAATCAATAAAAGGGACATACAGCATTTGTCAAGGTGGCATTCTCTGTATATATATATATATATATATATATATATATATATATATATACGACAATATTTTTAAAAACATAATTAAAAATGGAGATGCAGTATTTCTAAGAAAACAGTTGCTGCTACTGCTAACAACTCAATTGATTAAAAAAAATAAAATAAAAAGGGTTTTTAATTATTTGTAAAAGAGAATTTTTGCTGCTACTGATGGTTGGATAAATTGCTAGTTCACTAAGTAAAATCACAGAATTTATTCTAATTGCTCGCATGCAAATTTCCCATGGATACTAATAAAATGTCCTTGCTGTTTTAATAGATTGACTATTAACATGTGAAAATGTCATCATCAGGTCAAAATAAGACTGACAATAGAAGTAAGCCTCACATGAGACCAGCAGCCACTAGTGGAATCTCAACTCAAACCTAACTTCTCGGTTTGGGATCCTGAATTAATCAAATTATGGTTACCAGCCGCGGAGATGGTAGCAGATTATTCCCAGCCAAACCTCGCCTCTGGAGGCTGGATGTCTTAGTAATCAACAGGATGATGAAGACAGTAAACTTGATACCTTACACAGGAGCCAGGGTACCTCTGCTTTCCCCATAATACTCATAACTGCTTTTCTCCCTGAGGGTAAAGGTTCTCAGTCCCCTCTTCCCCTCTGCTTTTTTTTTCAGACAGTATTCCTGTCTGTCAGGAAATGGATACAAGTAGTGTTCAAATATTAGGAAACAAGAGTTAATAATGCATAACATTTATTCAATCCAGGTGTAAGTGAGAAGTTCCTGGGGGGGGGAAGGGGGAGCGTATTTATCAGTGGCACAAATGGTATTTGCTGTCTTCGTTCTCCATCTGCTATTTGCAGTTGTAGTGGTGCTACTGGTGGTAATGAAGGTGGTAGTGTATTAGTGTAGGGGTGGGATGTATTCCTTCCTGGTACTGAATGTATTTATATAAGTAAAATAAAATACAGAGCTATTCTATCACATAACTCTTAAACATTAGTGGGGATTCCTAAACAAAACAGAGAAAGGTCAATAATCTATCACTGAAGTGATAAGGTGACTGCCCATGGTATTACAAAGTGAGTAACTAAACAATAAGGTAACTAAACAGTGGTTTAATTTATGGGACAATACCTGCAAAAAAAGTAGTCCCATGGTTTTGTACATAGTAATTGCCATATGGAAGACATAGCACAGATGACAGAGCTTTTATTTTTTCTTAATGAATATCTCAGAAGATGCTTGGTGTTAAGAGAAAATTGAAATGGCGGTTTTCAAAAGGATGGAGAATACATTTCTAGAAAAAAATTACAGGAGCAGGTATAGTTTAAATTGAAGACAACAATTGTGCCTTTGGTGTGGTTCATGAGAATAAATTTCTTTCAAATTTTTTGAAGAGCAAAAAATTGTCAAATTCCTGTTGTTTTTGCAACTATTCCTTTATGTAGATAATTGTGCAGTTGCCCTGTTATTTTGTGAGGGGATTTCCCACTCTTTTGTAAATGGTCCTAAGTGATTTTTGTTTGAGCTGAATGAAATATTTACACATGCTATGAGTGTTTCCTTTCGATTGTTGCCAAGAGCACCTCTGTAATGTTAGATGAAAATATTTGTCAGCATTACAGTAAACCCAACCAAATGGATATGGTAGATGGTATTATAGTAATTACAAAACAAGAAATATACTTACATACAAACTACACCCACAGTATTATAAAAAAAAATAGTATCAAAACACATTTGCACATTTATGCCCATTACATTTTTGATGACCTGGAGAGTGATCATATACATTCCGTATGTAATTCAAATAGAAACTGTATTACTAACATTCATTAGTCTTTGTCCATAATTCACTTAGCGAGCAAGACTCTAGGCATTAAGTAATAACAAGTTGATGTGAAATTGCTACCATTCCAGGTATGATGAATATTGTGACGTTACCCTAGATCTCCGATATGAAGCTTTATACTAAAATCTTTGTAGTCTGTCCCATACCCACTAATCTCAATAAAGTACAATTCTCCCTTAAACACTCTAGATGGCAGTACAGTATCATGTAAAAAACATAGGTCAGCTAGCTCAAAGCCTAGCTGACCAGATTGGTCTATCTGGGGTCCATTATACACAGGCAATTATTTTCTATTGTTGCTATTAAAATTTCACTTTTTACTCATACTATGACTCTAACCAGGTAAAATAACTGCAAAGTATTTTTTAAAATTGTTGCCTAAAACATGCCTGTTTTTTCATATTGGTAATGAGTTGACTTATTACCAATATGAAAATTGTGCCAGGTTTAAAATGTTATCATTGGGTCGAAATAAGATTGGCCTCATAAAAGACCAGACACTGGTGGATCTCTAATTTAAATTAAACCTCTAAGATATGGATCAAGAATTCACCAAAGAATGGGTAGCAAGCATGTTTTCACAGGATAGCAATAGGCATATTACTCCTAGCCAAACTTTGATCTTTGTGGACTGGCTAGCTTATTCATTATCTCAGTAAAAGTAAGAAAGTAAAGACAGTAACTATACATTGTCCTGAAACTTGTGTACCACTACTTCCTCCACAATGTTCAATTGTTTTCTGAAGGTCCAGGTTGTCAATGGTCTCTTCTATATGCAGACAGTATTCCTATCTCCCAGGAAATCAAGACGAGAGGTTTGTGTGAATCACAGGAAACTAAATCTGATAAGGTAGAGGAGCTGTGTATTGACACGCATTTCATAAATCAGGAGAAGCTACAAGAGAGATGTACATGGGAGGAAAACATTGAAAGTGGCAAATTGTTATTCACTTTGTGGGTTCTGCAGCTGCTTCCAGTGGTGGTGCTGGTGGTAGTAGTGATAATGCCGGTAGTGGTGGATTTTCTGGCAGTAGTGGTGGTAGTAGAAGTACTGTAAAAAACAGTTCTCAGAAAAAAGCAAGTAGACAAAGAGCACTTGATGGTAAATTTATTGCATAGTCTGGGTCAGGATCCGACAAAGATGATGAGTTTGTTCTGGACAAGACATGGGAAATTGTAGAAAGTGTGTGGAGGACACTGGTGGGATGAAGACTAAGGTACTATGCAGCAACACACATTTTCAAGCTTTTGGAAAGCACATCTCTGCTTAATGACACAGCAAATACCTTTCACTCACTCACTACCTAGCACAACTCTAGCTTTAAGATGGGACAGGAGGTTCAGTTTGTTCATCAGATGTCCCTTTTATGACCTCTCTTGATGTTATATCTTTCAGTGTATAAAGGATAAACTGTGCACCGTGCCAAGCAAATCAATTGTCATCAAAACAATCATTTTGCACTTTTGTTGTATAAAGGGAACCATCTTCACTTTTCCTTCAGAGTTCTCTTCCTCTTCTTCATTTAGTAGTCAGTCCACTACTGGAGAATATTTGAGATGGAAACAAAGGTACATTTCCTTTCATTCTCTGGCATTCTAACTGAACACTCTCCTCATGGAGTGTGCTTAGTCTCATTGAAAGATACAAATATTTTCCTGCCAGACAGATTAAAGTAATTTTATGTTATATTTGATGCACAGATTCCAAATATAGTATTGGTTTTGCTAGATTGACTCTAGTTTTTGAAATAATGACATCAATAATACCCTTATAGAAAACTAATGAAACATGAAAATTAAGCAAAATTAAACTAGATATGCCTACTTATACAAAATTAAATTTTTGAAATACTCATAATGTCAATATACTCTATATTTAGTATATTTACAGAACTTATCACAAAGAAGTCATTGAAAAACTCAGTTTGTATGATTTCCTTTTATGATGATGATCAGAACAATCACGTTGAAGGCTCCAGAAATTAAAGAAATTACTTCATTAATCCCAACTTTATGTGTAGTGGAGGGAGAATGATATTTTCTTTGTCAACCATTCGCCCGTTAATGATGTTCGCTGCACCTTTTCTCATGTTTTCCCTTGGAGGCCATGTCACTTTTTTCCAGTGCTTTGCCCTACTATCCCTTCCAAATAGGAAGCTCACCATTTTTAAACGACAACATATGGACCATTGGTGTTCATGATAGCAAAGCTTTTGTAAGACCATTCTGATATTTTTATATTCTTCTTTAAGTTTTTTTTCAAATGACCAATTGTAATTGATGCATGGCAGTTGCCATTATGCAGTAAAACAGATTTCAAACTTCGAGTGGAACTGTCTATGAAAAGCTCGGTATTCTGCTATTCCCATATGGGCTAGTAGTCCAGGGATGTTACAACAGAACATGAAGTTATCATACTCACTAAAATATGGAGTGTCACCTCTCTTGACCTATAAACTGTTATTTTACCTTCCGGATACAGGAATATCAGGGAGTGTACTGAACACTGGTATGGGAACATCAGCACCATGCGGTACAGGTCGTCTTGCTGATTCCATATCAGGGTACTGCCACTTGTTTTTCTTGTAACAATTGAAACCTTTTACATTCACAGCACAATATTAAGTATTATGATGATTTTTGGGCTCTTGCCATACCATGGGTACACAAAATTTCAAACTTTTCAGTTTTCCATTTTTCCACTGACGTAGACACTCTACACAAGATTTGCATACCATATGGGGAGCCCAATACTTATCTTGGTCCCCCAGTTTATTACCAAAATATGCAAGATATGCTTGTTTCACAAATTCTGTATTGTTTCTTTTCTGTTTTTGCTGAGAATATTCACCAAAAATGTAGCAAAATACATTAGGGTAATTTAAACAACTTCCTGAAGAAATAATATTTCTGTAAAAAAAGAAAATTTATGAATAAAAAGAAGGCAAATGAAAGATTAATGAAAATAATGCTACATTTATTATATAAAATGCAAAACATTGGTGTAAATAAAGATTGATAATAATATGCTGTGTTACCATTTGTTGTTGGTAAAATCGTCTATTCCGATTCCTGTATCACAATAACTAAAGCCAATTCAATGAAACCGATGTAATTTCTGGATTCAGCAGACATGAAATACACTACATATATTGAAAAATTCTTGGTAAGTGAAAAAACGTTTTTCTTTTTTTTGTTGAGCTGTGTAATTTGTCCAAATGCCTGAAATTTGCATTGTATATTCAGGACAATGAGACAGAAGAAACCTGAAGCAGTGGCTAAGGACAGGGGCAGTACGTGTTATTTACAGCCCATTGGATAAATATCTTGTGTGGAACTTACATGTGATCTGTTATCACCAGGTAGAATTATCAGGAGCATGAGCTCCATTGGTTGACTCCTCACCCAATTCTTCTTCTTACTCTTCACAAGAGTACTAATGTCCCCTGACAGAATCACAACAAAGCTGTTCTACTCCCTAACCACCCCAGCGGTATTCCAGAGTGTGACCCGGGGTGGATTTACCATGCAAAAAGCGGTAATCCTGAGTCACACTCGCGGTCGCTAAAAACTTTAAAAAAAACACTTACCTTGTTCCGTTGTTGTCCCCCGGCGTCCCTGCAGGTCCTCGGGACACACCTCCCATCTCCAGCCGGTGACTTCAGAGATGATCTCCCTGGGTTTCCCGGGGGGGAATAAGATCCTGCATTTGTCCACTAGGCCATAATACATATGGCTCTTTTGGAAAAGGTTGGAGAAGGTCTTTGTGGCTATCTGTATGATCTCCACTGATGCATCACGTGAAGTCTGCTGTTTTGCTAAGCATTGAATTCGAGTACAGGATGTATTTTTTGTGGTATCATTGTATATATTGAACTCCAGCTTGGACATTGGAATCTTTAGTATTTTGGCTACATATAGTAATAGCTGGTCAAAAAATCATTGTGGCAGCCTTCCAGGTTCACTAGATGACTTGACTGGTTTCTCCATATCATTAGAAAAATAAATTATTTTCCTGAGGTAGCTGTGATCGTTAGATACATTTGGGGTTTGACAGTACATTTGGGCATTTTACCAGAGCATATCGCACACTTCTTAGGTTATGTCACAATACCTGTCGGTTTCCACAGCCGTCCATTCTAAACCATCCTGCTGCATCCTGTGTCTGTGTGCCCTGTTGGGCTGCCAAGCGCAGCACTTACTCTCTGTCTGTCTCTGGCTAACAGAGCATGCAGCACTTCCTGTCTTGCTCACACTGGCACAGCACAGGGAGGAGGAGCTCCTTAAAGGGGCAGAGTCTATTTAGTCTCAGCAGTAATGGAGCACAGCTGGTGCTGTAACTTTGCACCAGCTACCTTGTTACTCTGTATTATGCCTCTTACTATTCCTAATCTGACCCGTGCCTGGACTACGCCTGCTTGCCACCTGTCCTGACCCGTGCCTAGACTCTGACCAAGCTTGTTTTCCACCTGCCCAGACCCGTGCCTTGAATCTAATTCCTTTGGTCTGCCACCTGTCTCCACAACGAGGCTGCTCCAGCATTCCTCCTCAGGAAGGGTGACCCCGAGGGGCGAGACCTTTTGACACCCAGCACCAATCCAGTGGCCTCCTTGGGGTCACTTAGACTCCGCACCTTGGGTGACCCCCTGCTACCTGCCTATATAGACCCTGACAGGTTGCTTTCTGTTTAACAGCAGATAGAGGGGTTTCTCTGCAAGACATTACAAAGGGACAAGAAGGTAAAAGGCAGATACATTTTATTCTCTCTAAGCAAAGACCAAGCAAAAAAAGAACAGGAAACCTCTTGCCAGGCTGGACATTGTACTAAGTTTCTTGGTCCCAGCAAGAGCTCCTGTATTACTCATATAACAGGAAAGTGCTGGACATAAGTCAGCAAAAGACCACCACACACAGGCTTTTCTGCTACTGGTTTGTGCTTTTGCTTTCAAACCACATCATGTAAGAAAATTGAAAATCTCTCTGGCTCAACAGGACATCACTGGAAGTGTCAATAGTACCAAACAGGAACTGACATCATCTGAAGTATCATGTCCATGTGAAACATATTGTTGAATGCTGTTTTTCTAAGCAACAAACAGTTTTTAATCAAGTGGTAAAAGATCTTCTTTAATGAACTACTGGAATTTGGGCAATAGTTCAGTGCAAAACTGTTCTGGCTAGCCAGTTCAAACAAAAGGATACAGCAGGGTAAAATTGGAAAGCATAATCACAGTTTTGCTTTTACACCACAGGCAGTGGTGTAAAACTGGTCAGCAGCAGAAAAATTTTAAAACATAGGTGAGCTAAAAAATTTGAGGTATTATTATTATTACTATTATTATTAACATTTTTTTTATAGCACCAACATATTATGCAGTGCTGTACATTAAATAAGGGTTGCAAATGACAGACAAACAATGACAATGACAGAAGAGCTTACAATCTAAGAGCTGGGGAAGCAGCACACATCAGAATATGGAATGATGTGTGAATAATAGTAGGGGTTTTAAGACACTAGAAGACGGGTAGGTAAGTTGGAAAAAAAAGGGTTTTGAGAGCTCTTTCAAATGAGAAAAGTAGGAGCAAGCCGAATAGTATGAGGAAAACCATTCCAGGGAGTTGGGGCAGCTCTAGAAAAGTCTTCGAGTCGGGTGTGCAACAAAGTTATGAGAGAAGAAGTCATTAGCAGGTCATTGGAAGAGTGAAGAGAGCAGTTAAGTATTTTTCAGAAAGGTAAGTGGGACAAGAACTTTGGAGGGATTTGAGGGTAAGGCATAGAAGCTTCAATTTGATTCTATGGTTAAATGGAAACCAGTAAAGAAAACTACAAAGAGAGACAGCAGCAGAGGAGTTAGTGGAAAACTAGAGAGGAGGATGTTACAGTAGTCCTGACAAAGACCTGGACCTGGAAATGTCTTTAAATTGGGGGGTAAAGGAGAGGGCAGAATCGATGGTGACACCAAGACAACGTGCCTGAGGGAAGGGATGAATAACAGTGGTATTAACAATTAGAAATATGTCAGGGGGAAATTTGGAATGTGAGGGGGGAAAATGATGTTCTGTTTTATCCAGATTAAGTTTCAGAAACCTGTCAGCCATCTATGACAAGATGGCTAACAGGCAGCATAAAACCATATCCAGCACTGAGATAGACTTATCAGGAGTGGACAGATAAATGTAAGTGTCGTCGGCATACAGATGGTATTGAAAACCAAAGGAAGATATTGAAAGAAACATTAATGGAGCCGTCAGACAGGTAGGAAGCAAACCACAAGAGCAGTGTCATTGATACCAATAGAGTTATTGATTTGGATTAGAGGGAGGTGATCAACAGTGTCCAAAGCAAAGAAAACATCTAGGAAGGGGTGGAGGGAAAAGTTGCCATGTGACTTAGCTCTGACGAGGTCATTGGCCACTTTAGTAAGGGCTGTTTTGGTGGAATGGGCAGCTTGAAAGTCAGACTGGAGTGGGTCAAGGAGAGAGTTGGTGTTCAGGTAGTTGGTGAGTCTTTTATAGACATGGCGCTCAAGGAGTTTGAAAACATATAGGAGAAGGGAGATAGGATGGTAGCTAACTTTGAAAAGTTTAGTATTGAAATGTTTCAATACTAAACTTTTCAAACAATGAAACATATGTTCATTTCTTTATATCTCCAGATATATCTACTACCAATACTATTATTACAACCTGCTTTATATGACTTTGTTACAATGTATTTTTATATCATATACTTAGCATATTACTTTGTCTCATATAGTGTGATAACGTTTCCACCCAAAACCCCCAAGAAGCCAGATGGCAAAAAGCCTTGGGACAAGAAACGTTTTTTATGGTCTAATATCTAAGGATGTAATTTGTTTAGTCAGTTGGTCTATTATCCCATGAATGTTTAATAGGGATGACCACTCGAAATTGTTGTATACTATTACTATTACTATTACTATTACTACTATACTCCATACTATTACTGATTGATTTTGATGTACCAGAATATTTGACAATAATATAATTATTTACTGCCAAAAAACGCCAGCTTCCTTTACTAAATTTCATCTTGAAAAATCATCTTTATACTCTAATTATCAAATTGGGGTGGCAGCACACCTACCTATAGGTATTGTCATGAATTACTTCCACAAACTTGCTACAATCGTTTACCCCCAACCAGGTATGGGGTAGCTAAAAGTTTAAACAAGCGTTACAGTGCAATCTGATTGTCATACAACATACAAACTAATGAGCCACTAAGCATTCCCACCAGACATACAGGTAGTCCCTGGGTTAAGGACATCCGACATACAAACGACTCCTAGATATGAACGGGGCTTCCCTGCTCCCTCGTGTTCAGGATGGAGGCTTGGAGGGGGCGGTTTGCATGACTTGCAGAAGAAATCTTTTGCTAAACACAGCTAAGGTTGTGGGTTATCCTAAAGATCTGTAGCATCTTGTAACTCTTTAATGACCGAGACATACTTTTCAGTTGTTTCTTTTTGCATATCAAAGCACAGCTTGCTCCAGAAGTTAATGAATGTCTAGGCTCCATAAAGTTTTTTTTTTTTTGCTTTATTTGTGATTAGTTCACAGTGAGGATTTTATACAGTAACTGACACCAAACCAGGTTCGGGGTAGCTAAAAGTATAAACAAGAGTTACAGTGCAATCTGATTGTCATACAACATTGTATGACAATCGGATTACAACTGAAAAAAAATACTTACCTTGTCCCCGCAGGGACATATTTCTGTAAGTTACAGGTCTACAATTTAAAAAAGAAATTTCATGAAAAACAGTGTACCGCTTTTGGTACAGAAATCTAGACATCAGTGAAACGCCCAGGTGGTTAAAATAATGTAACTTTTCTGACTTATATACAAATTCAACTTAAGAACAAATCTACAGTCCCTCGTATGTAACCCGGGGACCACCTGTAAAAGAAAGTACCCAAAATATGTTTTTCTAAACCTCACCAATGCATCTAGACCTTAGTAATCCTTTATACTTTTTTGGATTGTTGGGACAGCACTTTTTTTTCTTCCTAACAGATATAGGTTGTTTGGGCTTAGTTGATAGATGGTCATCCATTTTAGATATTTATTTTCAGAAAGATTGAACTGTTTATGATGTAATAAACCCTGCTAGGTGTATCCACTGAAACCTGTAGTAGGTAAAAGAAGGGGTAATGGATAAAAACTTTTCCAGAGTTTGAGGTCCACTTTCACCAAAAAATTACAAAATTTTAGTGTGTTCCTAAAACAGTCATCCACAAAGTCACTGTCCTTCCCACATTATAAGAAATCGTTAGTACTAGTCATGTACTCACAAGATCAAATAATTCAAAGAACACACAAAATTTCACAACCTGAACACCCAGAAGAAGCAACATCTAAATATATCTTTGCAAGAATTCATGAGTATCATATTAAGAAACATTTGTAGTTTAACTTTATTAGTAATTCCCTGGTACTTTGCAAATCTTTCCACTACTACTGTACTATTCACATCAAACGCCATCAAAAATAATACATCCATGTTAAGGTCATTCTGAAAGCTTGGCCTTTTCTGTTCTTTCTTTACTTAGAAGCAACTCCTTGGTTATGAACTTGTATACCATATTTCCCCATGGAAACAAGCAGCAGTCTACTGCCCTCTTGTGTCGACTTGTATGAATGCTGCCTTTTTCTTACTCAGGTTACACATATATGTATATATATTTTCTACTAGCTATTGTCATTGTAGTTGTATTCAAACTCCATAACAATGACTTGAAACACTGTTGGCCTGATTTAATAAATATCTCCAAGACTGGAGAAAGTAGATTATTATAGGGCATCCAGGATTAAAATACTTCCCAGCAAATAGCAATAGATTTTAAGAAATCAATTTCAAGTTTGCTGGGTCATCCAGGTACACGACTATGATAGTCCATCTTCTGCAGTCTAAGAGAGCTTTAAAAAGTCAGGCCCTATGTATTTAGGTATTTGCCTCATTTACTTTAACCTATAAGGAGTTTTTTGTACTTTTCAATTCCTCAGATTCCCAAAGATTTCCATATCTTTATAAATAGAATACACCCACAATATTTTGTTATTACTTCATAAAATAGACAGTTGCCATAAGTAAAAACAATAAACCTTTATTGCTTAAAATCACATTACAAACTGAGAACCATGCCACCTGGGTGGACTATGGAGTATATAAACATAATAAAACAATTCTCCCTTATGTGCATAGACAGCTTTAAAATCACTTCATACATTCAATGTCCACCAGTTCATTGTTGCATTCATTGTTTTAAGCCTGTATTTATTCAGAGAATATTGGGAATTTGCTAACTATGGTATCTATCTTTACACTTTATAATGTAAATACTACATGACTTCCATATATATTTTTATACATATATATTCATAGTTAAATATATTGCAAATCCACTGGTCCTTAGATATCACAGAGTGCCTGATGTATTGCTAAAACAAAAGAAAACACTAAGGGCTCTATTTAAAAAGCAGGGAACCTGATGTTCCTATAAACATTACCTGGTGTAGAATCAATTACCAGTGAAAGTTTGATAAAAATGTATAATTCCCTGATTTATAAATAGAGTAGTAGAAGTTACATTTATGTAATCAGTGAAACTGTTTAAAAAATAAAATAAAGCCAGTTCATTTGAAAAAAAGGAAAATTAGGCTATACCCGTAGGCCAGTATGGTATTGAATCATCAACATAAAAAATATGCAGTATAATAACCCACCAGATTGGGATCGGAGGCATATAATAAACAAACTGGTTAGTACTATATAAACACTACAAGACATCATCTGGGGAATCTGTTTCATTTGGAGCATTTCCCCACAGGTCCCCCTGAAACCCCCCGTTCATTTTTGGAGACAATACTATGTTCACAGGCTTTACAATCAACTTAGTGAGGCACCTGTAATAAAAATTGGATCAGGTTGAGAAAAAATTAGTGTGCTTTTGTTTTGTCACTGGGCTGTAGATATTACAGATTCATGATAACTTACAGTGGTTAGAAGCACTCTTACAGGCACAGTCTCTGAAAATGACAGGGCTTTGAGATCATTACCTTTAATCATGATACCTGCACCTGTAGATTGATTCTCATTATCACCAGACCAGATTCGCGCACTAGGTTTCCAGGAGATTTTATGGTGCGTATAGTTAAGACAATGTTCTATATTACACTCCAGTAGACAAAAAACTTGATAGTGAATATAAAACTGAAAAAAGCAACCCTCCTTACTGGGCTTTTTAGGATCTTTACATTTAAGGGGCAGATCTTTAGTGAGCTAATGGAAAATCTTCTATCCTAGTACTGGGAATCTAACTGCAAAGTCTTCTTTTGCCTGAGCTGCTGACATCAGAATAAATACGCCCACTAGTACTAGCAATTGCACCCCTTTAGTTTTTACAACCAACATTGATGTTATTAGGTTTTTGTCCTAAATTAACAGGACTGTCAGTACTCAAATGCTTCCCACTGCAACTTCGCTTAGTATTTGTCTCACCACTGTCTGCACTTGATTCTCCCAACGGGCACTCCTTGAAAAGGTGTTTAAAACTACCACACACATTACAAACAGGCTTAGATATACACTCAATGGTGATGAGACTAGTTTTAATACATTTCTTGCAGAGAAGATGAGTAGACTGACATATACTTTCAGTATGGCCTGATTGCCATACTGATAAGGGATTGCATTTCCTGACAAAAGCTGGGCACACCAGGGTAGAAAATGTATCCTCTCTCCCTGCCAAAAGAGAATACTGAGGGGGATATGTTTTAGTGCACCAAGACCATCAGGGTATCAGGGTCTTACAGCAGGATACCCCAGCCTCCTGACTTGGTCTAGCAAGGAAGCAAGTAAATCTTACAAAAACACACTTCAGCAGCAAGTCAGCCTAGCTTAACACTACAACAGGCACTGGTGATTGTGAGCAGAAAGGCTATAATGCCCTAGCAGCAAATGACAATGCAGGTTTTGAGTCAGGAACGAATCTGCCCCTTAAATTCTCTTTAGCTCCGCACAGCCTCAGAATGTGTACTGGGGATGCTAAGAAAGTACATCTCAGGCTGTAGGGATAAAAGGAAGCAGAGTCTGCTGCTATTTCTTTGTTCTCCTTGCTACTGCAAGTGACATTGCTGGACAGAATAAATGTGGTTTGATACTGCGATGGCGAAAAGCACAGATCTGCCAGCCAAAGAAGCATTCCCTAACACCTCCTCATTCGAAGTCCTGCCCTTGCATGTAGGTGTGTGTGTTTGCACATGCCTGCGCATATGGAATTCTGCATCCATGAATTTGTCGTCACATTTATTTGAGCACTGGGACCAACTGCAGGCAGGCACATCACGGGTGAGGAAACAGTACAGCAGCCAAAGCTCTCCTACACATCCCTTCTTATGTATTGTCTAGACCTAATTTCTTTGAAATTGAATTTCAAACTTGTATACTCATTCAATTTCTCTTTGCTGCCATTTTTAATTTAGTTTTGGGTAATACCCTATAAAGTTTTCATTGGAGGAACACATTGCGTGTTAAAATAGATGCCTTAAAAGAGATAAACCCAGGGTTTTGTCTAGCTCTTTGTAATACCATTTTGAACCACTTGTTTCTCATGATAAAACCACATTGTGTAGCAAACTTGAAAACTTTGTTCTCATCTATTCTTAAAATCTGATGAAGTTAACACAATATATTTTGGAACAATTAAACCATCAGCCCATAGAAAAACATTTTCTCCAAATTTCTATTTAAAATGCCAAATTCCACCACAAATAAATAGATGCCATGTGAAGAAAGTGTTGAAAAGGTACTTTGTGGTATTGTATATTGTACATCTGTGGACCATGGAATGGTGACTAATAGTAAAAATAAGAATAAAAAACATTTTCTTTTCTGTTGTGTGGTGTCATTATTTTTAGTGATTACTTAGAAAGGGTAAAACAAACTTTATATCCATGNAATTATTCTTTATGGGAGAGGGGATATCTGGGGGTTCCCCTATTAATATGGGATTCCTGATTCCAATAAACTCCCTACTAACGCTCTGGTAGTTTTTTTTTTCTTGCAAAGCCCCTGGCGTGGAGACTATGGCCCTGATTTATTAAAGCTCTCCAAGGCTGGAGAGAATACACTTTGATCAGTGAAGCTGGGTGATCTAGCAAACCTGGAATGGATCTGGTCCATGCTTCAAAACATTTGCTAGCAAATAGCAAATGATTTTAAGAAATTCATTCCAGGTTTTCTTGATCACCCAGCTTCACTGAAGAAAGTGTATTCTCTCCAGCCATGGAGAGCTTTAGTAAATCAGGGCCTATGTGCCACAACTGGCTGCAGTGGCACCCTAGGCAAAAGCCTAGATAGAAATCCCGCCCTGATCATGTCACTTTTCTGAAACCTAATCTGTTTGAATTTGTTTGAAGATTGGGGCATGCAATATTAGGGCATGCAAAAACTGTGCAAGTGACATTTTAAAGCCCCTTTTCATCTTTACCTTTAAAAACCCCTTAACATTGTATTATCACCAAATTAATGATCTGTGGCAACATGACCCTAAAAAAAATAATAAAATCAATGTAGTGTATCTGTAAATTGAGTTTAAAGTCAATGTGGGAAACACCTATGGATTTATGAAAATACCTGTTTTTTCAAATTGTATCATTTGGGTCATGTTTCCACAGGTTCCTTTTACTCCCACCCCAGCAACATTGGTGACAGTGATGGAGGGAGGCAGGAAGAGAGATCACATTGTCATATGTTTCTGAAGAACATAACGCTGCAGATTGGAAGAAGGAGCAATTATACAACCATAAGTCAAGCCAAGTAGCAACGAATTAAACTATTTCTAATTTAGAATCACTCCTATTTACAAAAACAGCATGTTATGTTACCATATTACCACATCCCAAAATTCAAATGAACAAAAAAGTTTCAACTCCAAGATGGAGTAATGTATAGAGATAGCGAGACTTTTAAGGTGCTACTACAAATCACTATAAAGATGATATATATATTAAAATTTCATATTTAACAATTCTTAAAATCCAACACAAATAAAAACATCAATAAACATATTAATTTATAATAATAAAAGGATAAATCAACCAAGAAAAAATGGGATAGGATGGGATAGGATTTTTATCATTTTTTTCTTGGTTTATTTAACCTGTATTATTTATTTTGCTAGCTGCTGTTGTCTAAGCGATTACAGTTTTGGTTCAGAGTAATGTCAGCCACCAATATTTTGTTTAATGAACATGCATTACTATTGTAAGTTTGATTTAATTTGGCATCAAACCCAATATCTCTATATAAAAAACATTTTTCTTTCTTTTTAGAGAAAATTATTTTTTACATCCCTATGTTATAATAATTCTGATGAAGCAGACAGGTTCTGCAAAACGTGTCGAGTTTAGGCCCTAGTGCCTGATACAATCTTGTAACCTGGGTGTTGGAGTTTACATAAGAATTAGCATCATTAATCATACATTGATAGTAGAAATACTTGAATCATGTTGAATCATGTTTATTGATGTTTTAATTTGTGTTGGAATTGGAGAATTGTTAAAAAAAGTATGACATTTTAATAGATATCATCTTTATAGTAAAATGAATTAAACTATGGTAAATAGTGTAAAGTTGTCTACGTTTGTATGCATGGATATGGCTGGATTATACTTTCTTGAAGTCTGCTGCACAACCTGAGACATATATTACGCCAAAGCAAATAGACTGGGTGCACTGGGTGATAATTATTATGACCTGAAAAGTTACTCTAGATAGAATATAAAATATTTACAATAGTGTTCCTTCTTTTTGAATAAAATAGCAAAACTAAAGGAATGCACCAAGGATGTTTGCTTTCCTCATCAACGTTTGCACACATAATGGAACCAGAATCACATATGACTTTAAGACTAAACACTAAAATAAAAACATACATCAATTCCACAAAATAAGCCTATTTATCAATAAGGTTATTGTTACTACTTTAAATCTGGTCTCTTCCTAGTAAGAGGTAAAAAAAAGTGATAAAATACTCTAGTAATGTATTTTGCATCTAAATTCTAATTATTTCTAGGACCTATTGTGTACAACCTATACAATTATTTACATATTTGCAACTCTTACCATTGGGTACCAAATAAAGTCATGTAACTTAGTTAAGCCGTAACAATATAATCACCATTACAGTAAAGTTGTCGGATATAGGCAAATAATTAAACTAGCCAGAAATCAATTATGTTGGTCAATAAAAGTAGCGTTTTTTATGCTATGTATTCACAGTCTTTGTGTTTGTGTCAATGTCATCAATGTGACATCAATTTAAGATGCTTTTACAATCTTTTGAATTAGCTTCAAGCAGGTCTTGCTTTTACCTAGACAACAAGTCAAAAATGCATGGAATAAATACCCAGTGTGTCACTCACTCTATTGTAATAGTATCGTACTTATATATAACATCTTTAAGATGTAAGATGCTTTTAATTTCAATAGACAAAGCAAAATTATGAGGGTTTAAGGTAGTCATGATTCCTAAAGTACCAGCTTCTGCACATCTGACAGCTGGTGCTGCTGCCCCTATTGGCCGATGGAGCTGGTGCAGGGAGTCATGGTAGTGTTTTCCTAAGGGGCAGCTGTTCCTGGCTTGAGGGATTGGTAAATGAACCACAACCTCACAACCAAACTTGTTTGGTGTTTGCTGCTAAATTGTTCAGTAGAGATACCCCCGTCCCTATTTAAAACAACACTTTATTGGGTCCCCTCTCACCAACACCGCACTGAAGATATGGCACTCAGCTTATAACCGCTTCTCTCTATCGTTCCAGCCCTCCCTATTGACACCACTACTAAATAATCCCTTGTTTACTACCGGACTTTTTTAAACGTATAGCTCGCTGGGAAGCACTACAGTTCTTTGCCTCAGTTGGCAACTAGGCACAGTGCCCCCCCCCCACTGACACTTATACTGCATTCTAACCGCAAGTAATTTGATTCTTGGTCCTTTATCAAACAGTGCCGCCCACCCCTTACTCCCCCCCACCTGGATTTTCTCATCTTTAATTTAGGAATAGGCCTGTTTGTTTTTATTACTATTGTTACATATGAAACTGATGCTATGTTGTTTTCACAAGTTTTGTAATCATTGTTGTTTATATAAGGTAGAAACATGCTGTAAAAAAAAGAAGAAAAATTCTTTTATACAGCATGTTTGTACTTTATGTAAATTGTATAAATCTTTTTTTACACTATAAAATATGGTAATATAATTATTCCAAAGTCAATCATGTCTTCCAGAGTTATAAATCTATTGTTAATCATGACTAGTGATGACCCAGCAATGTAAGCATACTGACTACCAGCCTCTAAATGATACATTTTGCACTGGGGAATCTTTTTTTCCTTTCTGTAGGAATCAGTTATGGTATCTATCAGATAGCAGAATCTGCAGAAGAATCTGTGACAATTATTACCAGTAGTCCCTCCAGTGAGGTCTTCACTCCCCTTCTTTGCATGTGACAACTGCTGCCGAAGTTTTGTCTGGGTCCAGAGCCTTCTTTTTCTGTCATTGATTGGAGTTACATTATCTGGGATCCCAATTCCTATTCACATTATCCTACTGGAAAACAATAAATGTAAAATTTTTCTACCTAAATTTTGTTTACCTTCAAAATGGACCAGGCAAAGCTATAGGTATACATTAATAGCTCCCGAGTAAAATATACTTAGCTTTGTTATTTCAACACTGTCTAAACTACTGGAAAAAAAATTGGAAAACCATGTGTTAGCTACATCCCACCAAAGTTGTAGCTAACATATTATTGATTTCTTCTATAATAGTGCTTATTAGCAGGGTTGCAGTTCTGTACTTAGTTCAATAGTTACTAAAATAGTTAAATATAGGATGTTTTAGGGCCAAGAACTGCTGAATTATCCTGTTGTGGAAACTAGGGAGCTTAGCATTACTGCACATGCAGGATATTTAGGGTTAAGTGCATTCTGGGTCTATATTTGGCAGGAACTGTAGAGTTACTATGTATAGCTTTGTTACAAAGCAGTCATTGTTACACTGGGGAACGCATTTTTTGTTGAGTTAGATCTTACACTTGTTTTTTACTAATTTTTGGGTAGTGAATCCAGAAATGCCCCCTGTTTGCTATCACATTCAATTTTTAATGATACAGGGTACCGTCCATTTTTGTAAAAAAACATACAAATTTTACATACAATTAAAAAATGATGAAATAATAACTTGAATTGGATTTCCTTCCAGGGGCATTCCTGGTGGGGGGTGGGGCCATCAGCGCGGGATTCGAGAGAGAGTCCAGGCCACGGGTGCTTTATTGACCTCCTAAAATGCTCTAGTATCCTAAAAAGTTTGCTGACCCCTGGGTTTAGGTAAACATTTACCCTTATAGCTATTCCTGGAGTGATCAGTGTTAGGACAATCCCACTGGATGCTCCAACAATAGTCAGCCATCATATGTACATCACAGCTACCCTGATACCGTCCTTCTATGACCTTCAAATTAGTGTGGAACTGTTCACCTTGCTCATCACTGATTGCACCAAGGTTTTCCGGGAAGTTAGAAAGATGGCTATGCAGAAAATGCAACTTGATGCTCATTTTGCAACCAAGCATTTTGTAGCTCTCCAAGAGTTTCTGGACAATTTCTGTGTACTTATTTTCCCATGTGTTTCCAAGAAAGTCCTTACAATGGCTTTGAATGATAACCGAGCATACTTTTCCACTTCTGACATTGTCCTGATGAAATGTTCATCTTTGATGAGCTGCCCACAGATAATGGGGATACTTTGTGTATCCGCATTGCTGACCAAGAAGGAAGCATACCATTTTAAGGTCAACGCAGATGACCCAATTGTGTTGGTGATATTGCAAAAACTCAATGACTCTCTTTATGTCTGCATATTCTTTACAAAGAGAACCTGAATGGCCAATTGAGACTGACCCAAATATATTGCCATTGTGAAGGAGGACGCATTTTAAGCTCTGCTTTGAGCTATCGATGAATAGTCGCCATTCAGTTGAGTTATAGATTGGAATTCCCAATTCTTCCATTAAACCAGGTATGTTATGGCAATACACAAAGCCACTGTCAGTTCTAAAGTACTGTAGAAATGCAATTTCTCTGGCTCAAAAGTACTATACCTTTGTTCCTTTTTCAAGTTAGTTTTTCTTACACAGTCTTGATGCTAGAAGTTCTGAAGCCCTCTTCAATAGTCCCATATCATATGCCAAATCACTCAACTCATGCGGATCAAATCCCTTACGAACAGAGTCCTCTTCAAATTCAATCTCTTCGTCATTGTTGTCACCTAGTTCATCAGCATAATTATGAGATTATCTCTTCAAGAGAGGGTAGTGTAACAAAAACCAACACTGGGATCATATCTGAATGAGCCACTGGGCGTATAGCCGATGGTAGACTAGGATACTCTATGTTACATTTATTTTTCTTGTTATATCCTGAAGTTTTCACTATACAAAAGTAATAGTCACTGAAGTGATCCCATGGCTCTCACCAAACCATAGGTATACCAAATGGCATCTTCTCACGTGTTCCCTTTGTCCACATCCGTAAACCCTCGACACACTGTTGAGGGGCCCAAGACTTACCTTGATCACCAAGTTTAACTTTGAAATATGCCAAATAGGCTTGCTCTACATATGTGCTGATGTTCGCCCTTTGACTGGGAATGGTAAAACTGCCACAGATATAACAAAATGAATCAGGGTTGTTTAGGCACTTACAATGAGAAACAGCAGAGCCAGACAAGATCTAAAAGAAAGGAAATACGTGTGTAAGTAGAAAACTAAATTTTGCATATTCACTACGTAGAGCAGCGCACAACCTCTGACGTGTAAATGAATAGCCTATACAAATCCACGCTACACTAATCAGATTAATATAAGCGGTAGAGAAAAAATCTGAAGTGATAGAAGAAAACTAACTGCACTTTCAGAATCAGCATACCTATTTTAGTGTAAATAAGCTTAAAAATTTAAGTCAACAAAAAATTTGTTTAAAATTGTTCCCCAAGACCAAGTTACCAAAGGGGGAAAGGGGAAGCAGAAACAATGTAACTAATTATATAAACACAGAAATAACATACTTTATAAAGTATTACCAAACATGACATCTTTTGGTTTGTCGCAAGAATTTTAGCCAACCACAACAGTAAACACCAAATAGATACAGAATAAAGTTTACAGATTTTATACAACAAATTAGGCCCCTGACAGTGCCTCCAACTATCAATAGCATATCTGTACTAGCCACAGATAAAACCCTAATGCATGGGTTTAACCATCCAACAATTCAATAATTACCAAACACCAATTACCAAGATGTATATGTTTTTAGTGCAGGGAGTTGCGATGGGGTATTCTGGTGCCCCATCTTACATCAACCTGTAGCTGGGGGGAGTGGGGGTGGGAAATACAAATCCTTTGTGATGACACAATATTTATGTACCTCTCCCAAATGTGGAGTCGGTGCCTAGATGATATATTGGTCATTTGTCAGGGATCCATTTTGCTATTGGATAAATTCATTAAGAAACTGTAGAAAAAGCAAAATAATCTTAATTTCACAGTGAACTATAGTCCGAAAAAATACCATTTTTAGACGTGGTAATTAAAGTCACAGAAGATTTATTGTTCTCAGTAAAACTGTATAGCAAACCCATGGCAGGAAAAACAATACTAAACACAGTACAAAAGTAAAGAAACAACGTATTCACTTTTATTTTCGCAGATCCATCGATCCCTCCAGAAATTGCCTGGATTGGGTTCCACGCTGTCCAGTTATCCGCCTTCGTTCCAACGCAGAGAAAGGGCCAGGTGCCACCATCTTTTTTCTTGTCTTTTGGCTTCTGCCTATGTCACTCATTGTTGCATTATGCAGGCGTGAGATTGGGTGATGTAGCCTGCTGTAAATGGGGGAAAAAAGTGCTGATCTCACCATTTAAGAAAAAGTTTCTTTTGTGAATGCCTGAGTTGTGCAGAAGGCGCAGCCAGGAGCCTTCTGGGATGCCTGACGTGTGTATCCCAGGAGGCTCTTCGCTCCCATTCTGTCTTTATCGCTGAAGCAATAAAGACATAGGAGCAAGTACTTCACCCTATTTTTTAAAAGAAAGGGTGCTAAACCCTCTTCCCCCCCAAAAATAAGGTAATTTTAGCCTTATATATTATAATTTAGCCTTATATAAAAGGGTTGTCTACCCCTTTTATGTAAAGGTAAAATCCTGGTGATAGGTCCGCTTTAAGTAACGTGAGAAACCAGTACATTATTCAGCTATTTTTCTCTGTGACCTGGCGCATTCACTTAAAATGTGAATGATTTGTAATGAGGTGAAAATCCTTCCCTATGAGGTAGTGCTTTATGAACTTCAAGGCCTGCATTTTTCTCTGCACGGTTTACGTTTAAACTTGGGTAAACTATAGGATGCTCTTTGTTTACCATCTGAGAAAGATCAACACACAAGCCTACACTTATCATACCCCTCTGCACCACAAATTTTAAAAATAATTCTAGGGTTCTTATTACCCTGTGTCTATGTCTTTTACTTTTTTTGTAACTAAGCATTTGGTATACACATTGTTCTTGCTTAGTAAAAATAAATAATATACTACTGAGACTGTTGGTTCACTGGAAGAGTGAAGATGAACAAAAAAACTACAAAAGAAAAAGCAGAACAGATCTTATCTGATCACTTTATTTCTTTATTTTATCCAGATTTTACTATAAGCCCTCCAACAAACTTGCACATCATGTTTGGGGAACCAGATTTGGGGAATATACACTGTCTCTCAACACTGGGACCCCCAATATTTAGGAAGGCACATGGCTTGCTATGGTACAATACCCTACTTGGATCTCCATGTGTTAGATTTGAAAACAAAATATGTTAATTCTGTGATATATTACCATTTAGAAAGTTCCAAATGGAATAGTACATCATTGTATAATAGACTCTATAATAAAATGAAGCAATATTACAACAATTGTACAGGCATAGGAAATGTGTGCTTCCAAAAAGACAAAATGTACACATTTTTCTTCTGGGTCTAATAAACTAGGTATGTAAAACAGTGATTCCATCTAACACTGTTAAGGTCAAATTCCAAAAAAGGTTTGGGAAATCTAAACCCGATTGTTAACCCAGTCTAGAGTCACCCATTTTCCACTGGTAAATTCAGGAAAATTATATAGTTAAATAATAGAATAAATTTTAGTTTCTCAGCTGATGCAATTATCTAGCATTGCATGTAAGTAATTTGGGTCTTTAAGCTGGTGGTCTGCTTGTGCCATATGTCCTTGGATGCTTGGATATTAACTTTTTGCTAAAAACTTATAATGTGTCCTTATTAGTTATTTTGACATATTAATGACTTATGGTTTTTATCCTATCTTTTCGTCATTCTACATCCATACTATTTTCCAAGTTTTTGCCCAATAAATGCTATTTAAATGCTATTTCTCTGAAGATACAAAAAAAGAAATACATCACAGAATTAAACAAGGAACATGTTAGACATGAATAAAGGGTAAGAATACAATGATTATAGAGGCTGTCAGAGATCAGAAATGGTAAATGAAACAGACTGCAGAACATTTTTAGTTTTGTGTTAGTTTTTCATTTATTGTAGTTATCAAGCTTTTACTGGTGTGTTAATCATCAGGTAAATAACACAATATACTTAGCTAGAAACTAATTTAGGGCTCTATATATAACAGGGAATGTTTGAGGGAATGTCAGATTCCTCATTTTATAGAGCCTTTAGAGTCACATATTTAAAGTATTAGCAATGGTGTACACATACTTCTTACAAATATTTACTTTGTCCATTTTAACAGTATAATGGTTTATACATATAACTAATATGCAAAATGTGACTTTTTATAAACATTCTGCAAAGTAGTACATTTTCAGATTGTCTACTTTTACAAACTTTATTCAGCTTTTGTTGATTTTTGAGCATCACAAACATTATTGATATATTTGACAAACACAACTGTTTTATTATTTATTATTTTTGTCCAAAAATTTTTATTAACAACAAAGATTTACATTTGTTCTTGAAGACATACTGCTTTATGAATACAAATTATTTCACTAATGCTATTGCTTAGAAATCAGCAATGGACTTAGGTACAATGACTGTGCTGAGGGGGTTAATAAAGATGTGGAACATCAGCCTATCAAGAAAAATCAAATGATGGCTGGGATCCTATCCTGGACTGTGTTTGGGATTACCGTGACGTATATATCCTTCTTTTCAATGGATGATTGTAAAAAAATATATATTGTATTTATATATAGATAGATTGTTAAGCAAATAACACATCAGACTGTGTTCCTATCTTGCAAGATATCTTTTTTTAACCTTGTCAGCTGAATTATGTATCTATGATTTATCCAGAGGCTTAATCGCTTTGGAATGCTGACCTGGAATCTGAAGATGCTGCAATTGTTACATGCAATTCCTTGTACTTTTACAATTGATGATTACAAATACTATTATTAAAAGCACAGCCCTGGGATGTGCACCAGATTCAACTTTAATTACAGATCATCAGCTTGTGAACTATTGTCTATGGTAATAAACACAAAAAGATGTCATTTTCACAGTTTGGCTATCCATACAGCAGCAACTCACAGGTAAGTGACAGTACTCTGTACTTTAATTTATCAGTCCAATAGCGCAGACATGAGGAAGATTATTGCATTAACAGGCAATTTATTTGTGTGTGTATATATTTATATATTATATTGAACAATTTGTGAGAGTATCCTATAACATTCATATTTTTCTTTAAGACACATAGGACTTACTGTATACAACTTGAACTGAGTGTCTACATTTTACATTTTCTAGTTGAATCAAATGTTTAAAATGTCTAAATTTTGGGTCAATGTTGGGTAAATCCTGGATGAAAATTTTTAAAAATAGATCCTATAATCTCTAAATAATTCAACAATAAAATTGCATGTATAAATTAGTATTAGCTTTATTTAATCTAATAATGTATTATAATATACTAAGGGTATTCTAATTTCAATAAGGATGAACTCTTTTATTGTATATATGGATATTTTTATTGTATATATAGATATATGTAAAAAATCAGAGCGTGAACACATAATTTAATTTTATAACAACTGAAAGAATGAATTAAAATAATTTCTGAATTTCAACATAAGCTTTTGTATGTTGCGTTTGTGCCCACAGTTCTTGATTTCTGTAAATCCAAGCACAATTTGTTACGATACTTCTGTATCCGGATCTTTGCCTGTGATCTCTGCTGCTTCTGTCCAGACTTCTGCCATCTGCTGTCCTTCATATGAGAAAAGGCTGCTGGTCAGCACAAAAACTGATCTTAATGCAGCTTTTGGAATGTATAACAATCCACAAACCACAACAAGCCCAGGCTATGCCAGTTACCTTCCTTGCAGCTCCGATCCTACAGCATTCTATTCAACCTTGGTGAGTAGCATTTAAATTCCTGACATCTTTTCAGTTTTTTGATTTTTTTATTGTTTCAATGTGTTTATAGTACAATTTTATGTCATAGCCAGAGTTTACCACTTAGTGGCAGAAAAAAAAATATTTTTTTAAAAAAATGTAAAAATAATCCTAAATAATATTTTAATGTAATTTTCGGTAAATATTCCATTGTATGGTAATTCAATTTCCTTTTTTTTCTACAAATATAAGACCTCTCAGTATGAGATGAAGGATTCTAGCGCCTCGTTGCATTCAGGGATATCTCAACCTGCTGTATATCCTCCATATGATCATTCCTTGGGGCAGTACCAGTATGATAGGTAAGGATTTCTTTGATCAATAGGAATATATAATGTTCTGTCTGTGATGGCATAACAGACATCAAACCACACACCAACTAACACTTTATGTGATGAATCTCCAAGCGAGCTTATCAGAGAAAAATGTATGTAAGCTTATCAACTAACTAAACTCTAATATTCTGAAGAATGCTAATGCAGAATAATACAAGAATACGATGCTGAATAATACAAGCAAAAATATAGTTATGCTATAATGATGGTTGTTTCAATTGTACTGAAAAATAATTTTGAAAAATTGTGTAGTAAAAATATGTGCATGAGGTTACAGGGAATTTGTATTACTAATTAAAAGCATAGCTGTATATATCTAGTTTAAAACTTTAAGCCAACAGAAAGCCATAGTCATCAAATCTAGGTTCGTGTAAAAGTGTATAAGCTAGCCCTCTAAACCCAAAGTACTGTGGTATGCACATTTTGATTTATTCCCCTTCCTACACTTAAGGGTTATGATGATTGCTGGACTCACTGGTAAACAGTGAAGTGCAAGAGGTGAGGTGTGACACCAAACTTTTGACCATGTATGTTGAAGTTTGGACAATGATGCCCCCAGGTTTGAGGAGTATCCAAACAAAAAGCGAAATTGACATGCTGGCACCTGGGGATGACTTAACCTGTCTAAAGGTAAAATGTTTACCTGCCCTATGCTAGCCAACTGTGTGGTGAAGATCAGCCTGTTTGAAGTGCTTGACAACACCACTCTTCTCGTTTTACTCCTTCTGTTAATCATTCCAACACCTAATAGTTAACCAATAATTGTATTTAAGCATATAACTCTGTACGGTATTTAATCTCTATGCCAATTTCCAGATACCTTCATAGGTACGCCTTCACTCTACATATTGTTTCCAATCTGCTCTTATTACAGTATGTTACAGATTACAGTACTACTGAGTGACATTGTAAAACAAGGTAGCTATGATGAATCAAAGACTGAAAAAATTCATCAATTCTGCCTTGTTTTACAATGAAAAAAGTAAAATTCAAAGTGAAATTTGTATATAATAAAGGCACATAACAAAAGAAAACAGCTAAACATGTCTAACCAGATTACACATGATAAGAAGTTCATCCAGCTAATAATGCATAATAAACACCTATATGTGTCTATATGCTGCTAGCAAAAGCAGCTTCACCTGACTGTATGTAAAGATTCATGTTACCAACAATGCAACCACAATGGTGAAAACATTTCCACTCCCTCTAATTTACAATCCCCAAGAAAGTGGCTGCTCTTCCTAAAATATCTCTTCATTTACTCCTTCTAGGGTTAGGTAGGATTGAAACCATACTTGTTTAAAATAAATAGGTAAATAAACTTGTATGTTTTTATAACCTGGTAATAGTAATATGGACAATAATTCTATATGTATATTTTTGGGTAAATGAATCAGATCATTAAAATGCATATTGATGAATAGCCTATTGGAAAGCTAAGGCCAACACTAGTGAAAGTGGGGCTAGTATCAACTCTTGTCAGCTGAAAAGCCATCTTTTGTGATTTTAGTACGTTAAAAGGTTTAGAAAAGAAAAAACAGGTTATCAGCCACTTTTATTTTGGTATCTAAGTCTGCTGCCACTATTTAAATATTCTCAGTAGCAGTGTAAGGTTTGCTTTATGTAGGAATGAAGACTCTATAGGCCATGTCATACTGAGATGTCTCTATAGGCCATGAGATTTGAGATGTCTCACAGAAATAGATTTTGTGGCATGGTCTGCAGTATTGTTGTTAGGAGCAGACATGGGACGGTGCAATCTTTTACATAGGGTTAATACACTCTCTGGGGCTCATAACTGCCTGGCTAATACTAGGGTATACACACCGCCCTCCTTTAATTGGAAAGTTTTTCAGAGCAGAACCTGATGGTAAGAAGAGCTAATAAATTGATGGTACTGAGCGGTGGGCTGTTTACAGTAGATGTCAGAATAGTGCTGTATCAAGTCTTTATTTGCTGATTACCTCTTACCAATTCAATGTTTTAGGTCATGTTAGAGCTAGTAAGGGAGTTACTGAGGACTAAATGCAGCATAACTCAACCAGGTCTGAGAGGTAAGTTTCTTAGTGTCACCAGTATTATCAGCAAGTCTAGCTCAGCAAAGAAGTTTGATTTGAAGAGGATTAGGGAATTTCCTATAGCTACTCTGATAGGGGGTATTCTTTATTGTTTGTGGAAATAAAGGTCAAGTATAACTGAGACTGCTTTGAAACTACATGTCTCAGCATTTACACTAGAACTTTCACAATTAGTATAACTCCAAAGGGCATTAAAATATATGTATTTTATTGAACTGTATTCATTTCTGAATAAACATGATAGCTATGATCTATAACTATTGGCTACCTTCCATAGCTCATTGCATAGGTTCCCTAGTGGTTGATCTTGATGGACTTAAGTCTTTTTTCAACCTGACCTGCTATGTATGACACATTTTTCTCCACTAAACGTTATTGAACGACATATTCTTGTTTAGAACCTTCACTATTCTTACACTTATCTAGCACCTTTCACTGTAACGATGGGTAAGGTGGCAACCATACCTGGAAACATGCTCCACATCTCATTCTTGGGCTGATCTGTGAACAAATATTTAGGAGTTTTCAGGTAAGAACATGCAAGGAGCGTTTTCACTCCTGCTGAGAGTAACTGTTTTTTCTTTGCATACCGATTTAGGGTTTTAATCTCTACCTATGTTGACATGCAAAGCAATCTTGGTTTTCTCTGGTACCTAAAGATCTGGTACTTACATCATCAGCACAGTTTTGTGGAAGGAAAGGGTTAGTGTTAAAAGTTTACTTGTGAAATCTAATATTTGAACAGACATGCATTTTTTTCAGGAAGCTGATAGCAGACTAATTTAAATGTAAAGTTATAAGCTATTATCTACATAAACGTCCTGTTCTACAAACAGTATTGGCAAACATCTGACCCTTACTTTTCCCCATCCTTCTAAGAGTGTAGGAGAAGGACTATTGACAAAGATATGTGACATAAGGTAGCACTCTATCATGTTTTGCATCATAATTGCCCGAAACCAAAATTAGATCTTAAGAATTGTTAAGCCTAACAAAGATTTTGTCCTTTGTTTTTGAAATTAGAGGCGCTAACAGACATTTGAAGGAAACTTGCTGAAATCAAAATAAATGTATTTACTGTTTTAGAGATTTCATTTTACAACGTAAAATCAAAACTAGGATACTTTCTTATTTTAGATTGCAGATGCATTGTACTGTTTTTTTTTTTTTTTGGTTAGTTTTTTTGTGGAGACAGGTGTTGGTCACCTGTTAAGGTATTAAGTCACTTATTTCTAAATGTCTAGCTTTATTAAATTGCTATGTTGAGTAAGTGGTGTATCATTATACCTTTTAAGGGATATATTTGTAGCACTCATCCCCATGGGTACTGCTAATGTTGTGGGAGATTAGCTCCAAACTCACTTGCTGCAAGGAGGTATTTCAGAGTTCACTTTAATTTCATGACGCTCTGCCCACTTTTACTCACAAAAATAAGCAAAATCCAAGGGGGTGAAAGTCATTACGGCATGAAAATGCTAATTTGAGTCTCCTGTCTTTCTTTCTGGATATATATATATATATATATATATATATATATATATATATTCAAGGGGTTTTACTGAACAAGTCACTGAACAACAGTAGTGAGGGTTGGGGTACAAGATTTCTGGAATGACAGCTTATGTTTTGGAGAAGTAAGAATCACACACAGAATGTAGGTAGCACTTACCTGATCCTTTCCTTATAAACCATTAAAGCATTCTCCAGTAACATCCCACTTCCATGGATACCAGGATTTAAATATCCAAGTCTTGGCTAGATAATGCCTTGAGCCCAGGCCAACAGGCTCTTCCCATTCATTTGACTCCCCTGTTCTCTGAATACCCAGATTATTTTCTTAGACCCACTTCACTGGGCACCATACCCAGTGCCTGGGCCAAAAGTTAAACATCCCTTGTCTGGATAGCACCACCTCTCTACGAGCCTTCCTGGTACCAGGAGGTGGCAGCCAATCATTGGACTAGATTTAATCCTAATGTTTAATGTAACCTCTTCATTTTGTTGGACCCTAAATAAGGACACCCTCATTACAAAAGGTCCCTACATGGTTTAGGGTAGCCTGTGTGTTGCAGTGCTCTTGCAGACTTTGAAACCTGCTGGGAGTTTTTCATTTGCCATATTTCTTTGCTTGGTACTCCCTTGTTTGCAAACTTGAGGCTCGAGGCTAACCCATTGTGGGAAGGTGTACTATCTTTAGTTTGTCTTATCAGTGGAATGCTTTCCCACCTCTTTCATTTACATGTTACTGTCTGTTCTGGAATGTTTAGGGGTAAACTCTGAAGTTTGTTGCAGATAATCTTTTGGTTGGTCCAAATAAAGTACATCCACTGCATTACATGTGAGTGTGGAGCTGTTTCTAGTGCTTCTGATTATATGGCAGCTATTGTTCTTTACACTACAATTACTCCCTGCTACATCAGCTTATGCCATTTAAAACCTACAAAATATTTTTTATCAAATATATACTTCTAATATCCTACTACCAAATATCAAATACTATTCCCTTTTCACTTTGCTCGTAAAATTTGTTTCTTTCCTATTCATTCATGACAGTGGTGCATTTTTGACAATTGGTCACTAGGTGGCGAAACAAGTCATTTAAAAGGACACCAGTGGAAAAATACAACCATAAAAATCACAACTGCTGAATTTCAGAGGAATTGACTGGGGGAATCATTTATAAATGAATATCAATCACTTCATGTACATGAATCTGAATCATCTTAACGTAATCCATTTGCAGACAAAACACTTTTTTCTTATCTTTAGATGCAGAAATGGTAGCTTTGTGAAAGGGTCAGGCTGAACATCAGTTGATAATGATACCATTTTCTCATCCACAGTGAGTTTTGTCTGTAAAACTTTATTTTCACTGCCATTTGGAGCCACATTTTAAAATGAGTACAAGTCACTGGCTGCTTAACTTTTTTCACACAGGTGAATTAAAATGTACAGTGTGGAATTCCATCAGACAAGATGTTTTTTTAAGCTTGCTTGCATATTGGTTGAAATGTAGTATCAATAAAACATGGAACAAATTATATGACCCATAGACAGAACAGCAAGTAAGATTCATATTTTTGTCATCTATCATCTGGCCAATCGGAGATGAAAAAATAGGGGGTCACTAGCCTGCAATGAACATTTTCTCCCAGATTTACTTTAAATATGTTATATGTAGTATGTGGGATGTTTTTAGGTTATTAAGGACCTGGGAAAGCATCAAATGAAAACTATAAAATGCTCTAACTTGATAAATGTACCTGCTCTACTTATCAGTGCAAGAAAAACATGACCTCTGCATTATCAGGGAGAGTAAAAATTATCCCTGTTACAAAAATTAGTGGCAGTAAAAATGCCTATGGTTTAATGATCAATGAGAGCAAAAAATGCAAAAAAGCATTTACTGTCGGATAAAAAAACAAAACATCCTTGCTTAATGGGAAATAAAAAAAAATGACATTGTGACAGTCAATAGGAGTAAAAAATGCCCCCCATATCATTGGGAGCATTATATATTTACACACAAACACACTGTAGATAATCTGCACTGCACACAAACATGACCACATATTGCACATATACATATTCATATAGACAGTCTACACATTACATGCTATTCTGTGCCCCTCTCTTCTGCCTGAGCTGAAGCTTAGGATAGTGATGTGAGAGCTTCAAATTTAGGGGAGTCAGAGGTCGGGTGAAGCTCATTTGGGCCTTTTAGGAATGTGGCAGTACTGGGCATTTGTAAACAATAAATTCGGACTATAAATATATATTGTAAGGATTAGCTTCACATGGCAGACAGGCAAATGTGGTACCTCCAGATGACAGTGTCTCTTTAGGGTGCCTATCTGTATTTATTAGCCCAAGAAATGGCAACAACAAACAGTCTTCCCTCACAGGGTGGTATCAACAAAATAACAGACTTTTAAATCAAAAATATAAAAAAATATAAATTCTGGATAGCATAAACCAACTGTTGAGGCTTGCTTTAAAAACTAGTGCTACTCTCTACTCAGGCCATTATGCACTATATTTTTTATTGCACACTCACTACTTTTTTCACCTAAATTCTTTTAAATCACATAAAAACTCCCTTTATAACTTCTCTACAGATAATATAATAACTAACTATAAAATTCAGCATATCATTTATGACATCTACAGAACTCTGTTCAGGTCAAATTATTTCTCCCAACAATGTTCACAGATATAATTTTTATATTTTGCTGACTATATCACAATTTCAGTGGGTCACTTTTTCATATGCACAGAAAATGATGTCAAGTCTTTATGCAATTAGGAAAATATTTTGTGGAAGACAATTATCCTAGTTGGAGTCAACATGGGGATATATATTATTGTCTATTTTCAAACTCACAGCCTGTTTCAATAACATAATTGGAAAATCAAAAGAAATCAGCCAAGAAAAAAAAATGTGGATCTCCACATACCTGTTATATCCTTGGGAACAATTTCCAAACAATATACAAATATAACTTGAGGGAACTTGAGGTCACAGCTGATTGGAGGCACACGAGTGCTCCCAATCAGCTGTGACTCCAGATGAACTCTCAATAGAGTTTCTCCATTGAGAGTTCATCTGAGTTTGACGAGAACACGACCTCCTGGTGAATCACAAGGCCGTTCTTGCTTACATGTTCTGTAAGCGAGAAAGGCCCGAATCACCGCAACATCAAAATTAAAAATTTCGCTTGCTCATCCCTAATAGGTAGCGAATGGCAATTACAAAGCCCTGACCTCAATCCAAATAAAAAAGTGTGGGCAAAACGGAAAAAAAATGTTTGAGCAAGGTGGCCAACAAACCTGTGTCAGTTACACCAGTTCAGTATAGAGTGGTGTTTCTAAACCAGGGTTCTTCCAAAGGTTGCTAAGGGTTCTTTCAACCATGAGCATTTTGAGCCTCTCAGGTCATTCCAACTGACACCAATGATCATTTTGATTTTCTATAAATTTGACATTCTTCCCAATGGCCAGCAACATAAGAGGTATACTTCCTACTGAGCACCACACTAATATACTCTGAGCTGCGGATATAGTAATTATAGAAGGGGTTACTAAAAACCTAAAAGTTATTTCAAGGGTCCCTCCATGTTAAAAAATTTGAGAAATGGACCAAAATTTCAGCAACGTATTATAAGTCTGTAAGGCTACCCAAAACACTCAAGTTAAACAAATAAAAAAAGTGTATGTACAGTTGTTACTCACTTGAATTGTTATATAGTCAATAAAAAAGTAAACAATCTGTCTGTAAACATTGTTGGAAGGAAATACATGTCTTAAATGATATGCTAAAATTAGAGTTTGTTAGTTAAAATTTGTGAAGGAATATAAAAATAGTTTTAATGTTGCTGCTAGTGTATGTACCCAGTATGTTTGTTGTTTTTATTTTTAGTTCCACTTCTCTGATGACAACAAGCAAGCTGTGCCCATTGGGAATTTTTCTGGGACAATAACTATCAACAAAGCTGCTGCAAATATAAAATTAAAAATCTTTTAATAATTACCAAAAAGAGAAAGCTAGCTGGTATAGCTAAATATTTTGTATGTATTGATCTATTAGGATTGATTTTGGTTATGGGTGGTAAAAATTTTGTAGCAATAAGGTTTCATTTGATTTCGTAAATCATTTTTGGTAATCTTTTTGGTAGTGTCACATCATACTTTAACAAAAATACAAAATACAAATTACACTTACAAAAAACATACAGTACAAATAGATAAAATCACACTTTAACTGATATTGCTATATATTGATATGTTTGTATAGAAAAGAAAACTTTCTCTGTTGATAAGATTATGTGTACTAAGCCAACTTTTTTTTGCACTTAAAGCTTGCTATTGGTTTCCCATATCCCCTGAGAAAGCCCTCTGGCTGAAACGCGTCGGGAAAGGAAACTGTTTTCTTTTCTATACAAACATAGCAATATCAATATAATTGTGATTTTATCCATTTGTACTTTATTTTTTGTAAGTTATGCATATGACTGTTTTATTCATGTACCAATCTTAATTATTAAAGCTATGTTTTTATTCATTTATAATTTTAAATAATGGTTGCCTTTCAAATAGCCTTCCCTTTCCTTCTTTCCTAAGGAATTTCTAGAATTGTTTGAGGCTAGGCACATACCGGTCAACCTGTTTACTGGGGCTAATTGAAATTCCCTTCTGGACAATTTCTCTTTTGTGATAGTCATAACTAAATGACATTTACTTAGTAAAGCACTACATGTTGTAAACAATTATCATTATTTATTTAAAGCAGTGCTGAAGTCAAAATGTCTCCTCTTCTCTAATAAGTTTTCAACACTATTGTTACATCTTGGGACAGAACCTTGTGTAAAAATAAGGTAATTTAAACTGACATACATTTGCAGTCTGTGCCAACCTGAATTGTGCCAAGCTGTAAACAGATTTTTGCTTTGATGTAGGGAGAGAAAAAGATAAGGTTCTAAATACAGAGTAAATAACGCAGGATGGTCTGCCTAGCAGATACCTGATCTAAGCTAGCAAAGCTACCAGCACTAACTGTATTGTAAAATAGGGGGAATTACATTTTTTACAGATATAACTCGACTGAAGCAAAACAGTTTTTATATACAGCTTTTATTACCCACTAAAATGAAAGTGGCCAGGTGCGCATCCATACCTGTATGGCTTCAGCGGATCAGATTTTACAATACTAGATATACAATTACTATGAATTAAAATGTTATTTTGAACATTTTTTTTTTCAATTTCCAATGCCTAGATAAAACCTGCTGTCATATGAATTGTTGCTGTCTGCATGCTTGGTGGGGAGATTCACTCGAATTTCTAACCAAGTGACCACTGTCACTGAAACAGGAAGTAATAAATTGCTTTCCTGTGGGATGTTGGGAGGGGGTGCATTGGCTGAAGATTCACGGAAGGTATATATTTGGTATCATTCTTATTGTTTCTTTAGCATTTGATTTGTGGACTTGTGGTGTGATATTCTATTTAAAATCATTATCCAATTTTCTGATACTCATTATCTGTAAAATAGGTTTGGAGCATTGGATTTTACTGTCTCTGCCAGAAGGAAAAATGCAACTAGAGAGAACACAAGCACTCTTAAAACCTGGTTATATGAGCATAGGAAGAACCCATACCCAACTAAGGGTGAGAAGATCATGCTAGCAATTATAACGAAGATGACTCTTACTCAAGTGTCTACCTGGTTTGCTAATGCAAGGAGAAGGTTGAAAAAGGAGAATAAGATGACTTGGTCACCAAAAAGCAAATGTGAAGAAAAGTCAGATGAAAAACAAAGCGAAGAAAGAAATTATTTTGACAGCGATGATCCAGGTAATGACAAAATTTATTTAAGAAGGTTAGTTTTGCAACATGAATTACCATCTCATATTCTGTTGTCTTTTTTATATAAAGATCAACATGCTTTATTATAAGTTTTGCTATTAATTGCTATTGTAAAAAACAAAATATTACTGTCAGTGAAAGCCACATAAAAAAACAGTTGTATGGAAATCTTGAGTGTGGGAGAACCCGGTAAATAGGTTGATGTACTTGGTGATTATTTTAAAAATGTTTCTTAATATAGAAAAAACTTATACAGCCAACATGTTTTGGGAGAACAAGCCTCTCTATCCATAAGGGCTTAAAGAATATGGTCCTAGGGTTTAGTAATAGGCAAAAGCTTCTTTTGGGGAAAAGATAGAAATGCAATGTATCTGTGTGTCAAATTGTGTGGCTGCCCAAACATGTGGTCAATCCTGAATAATGTCTTTGACCATGATGATCAACTATTGGACTATGACAACTGAGAAAACCCAATTTTCTAATGGTGCTGAATTTGAATTTATGCATTACAAAAATAATTTATTTATTTTATGTCATTTAATGTATCTTGAATTTCTGCTATATAGCATTTAGCTATCACAAGCCAAAGCAGTTTGTAAAATATGTAAACATTATGCAATCCCAGGAGAGCACATGTGTAGACTTTGCACTAATATCTGCATTAACATATTAGATAATGGTGTGTCAAAGGGTACTACAATAAAATAGTCAATTGGTATGGAATGGGTTTGTAGTACACCTTTAGGCACTAAAAAATCACTAATACTTGGTGGCGCACATGACTTGTTGCTACTGTAATATTATGTAAAGATGTACCAGAGCCCTAACAATTTTGGAGCATTTCAGTAAATGGTTGAATAGCTAAAAGTTCTGGGAGATCTGGACCCTGACATAACTTCCCAGCAGAAAAGATATGGCACTTACAAGCTCAAAATGGGGCCACTGTTTTAAAAAACTTGATTATAATAGCAGTGAATCCAGATATCACATATGTAAAACAATTTATCTTGCCAAAGTTCTACAGTTCTTCAGTTACATGTTTTTAGTTTATCTGTAAAATATCTTTTGTATTCCAGATGAAAAATTATGCAACTGTGAAAAGAACCTAAGACACCAAAAATTAAGTGACACAGAACAGTTTAAAAGCATTGAGACTGACACAAAAAGCAATCTAAGCCGTACTTCTGATACCAAGCCTATTTCTTACACACCAGAGATTAATGAATGTAACTTGACATTAAATGACAAAAGCCTCATTGATTTATGCAGCAATGAGAACAAAGAATCACTTTTGGGAATAATAGAGGGCAAAGGCAACATTCACTGTTTTGGCAAAATTGCTGTCAGTTGTGAAAATGAAAAAACTCAACCGCATATTTGGTCCTTGGCCCACACAGCAGATCCAAGCACTACTGAAAATACTGAAAGTAGATCAGTAAGCCCAGAAAGTCTCTATTTTAGAGGATCCCGAGCTCATGGGTTGTGCATTGAGGCACAGTCTTTCCACGGTAAAAAACTTCCAATTCACAAAGAATACTATTTTGAAGAAAGTGCCCAGTCAGCAAAGATTTTCAGCACTTCCACATTAAACAGACAGTCTTTTCAACGCAGCTGTTCTAACCCTGTTCTTGGAGCAACATATGCATATTCTACAGCTGAAGGTATTGCACCCTCTAATTGTACTAAAAAGATATTTTCTATTTAAAAAACGTTATTCCAACCATAGACTGTGACTTTAGAATGACTGATGCTATGGTAGATTTTGATATCAACCAGAACCTGAACACCAACACTCCCTATTATCAATATACAGAATGTTCACATGTTTTTGAATAGGCTTACTGTATGAACAAATGTTGTTGTAGTTGTATTCGTTTTGTATTAATCTTTCACTTTTATATTCATAATACAATAATAAAAGAATAGTGTAACCCAGAGACATCACATGCAGAGCAGAACATCAATTTGCATGCCAGAAATGTATGAGAACACCTATACATCACAATTAAGCTTATCTTCCAGTTGTAGTTAAGATTTTTTTATTGTACCCTAACCATTATATGTTGTAATTGTTTTAAGTTTAAAGCTCTATGATAAAGAGTCTGTTTATTCACTTAAGGTTGTTCCTCAGTAAATTATGTGGCTGTTCATTTAGCAGAGTTTCCAGGAGGGCGATTTCTGCGGATATAACTCTGAAGAAGATTATAAATAATTGCTCCCTGGCTAGTTACAAACATTGCAAAATATTTTATTAAACTGTATCCCATTTTGCTACTTGTATTACAATTCCCACCAAATATTCCTTTGATTTCCCACACCTGTAGTCATAAACCACAACCTGCAGCTCACTTTGTTATGGACAACAATGCAGAACCACAGTTACCTGCAGTGCACTACACTGCATAGGCTGTTGGTTGTTATGGCCAGCATTAAAAAAAGGATTTACTTTTTTACATGCATTAAGATGCACTGCCAGCACTTTTAAAATACCCTATTCCACAGTAATGCATTGAATCAACACACGTTATGAACACAATACATAATGTAAATGGGGATTTGTGCTTTTTGCTGATTGGCATGGTCATTCTGCTGTACTAAAATGATCAGTTCTGGTAATGTAATAAGGGTAAAAACTCCTGAAAAGAGTAGTAAATCAATTCAACGACCAGAAAGTTACATTCCTGGTGAGATTCTTCTGAGAAAGTTTGTACAGAATGCACCTTTACAGGATTTTTTTTATTTTATTTTTGCCAGTTTGATTGAATCATAGCTGTTTTAGAGTAAAGCAGAAAGAAAATATGTATCATATTCACTTTTTAAGGAATAACACTGGATGTTTTATAATGGATGTACAGACACGACCTAGCCATCAAAAGATTTTGAACAGATTGCTCACGTTGATGACAGGAGTCCCAGTTGTCATTGTGAAACTGTGCCGGGATTACACTTCTTTGGTCCAGCACCAGTTTAAAGTCCCTCAGTTTTATTAGATATGACAGGTCAGTGATTAAATAGATCACAGAAATAGATCACTGCATTCAAAGGAGATCAGGCATGACAAGACCCTTGTAGTCAAAATGTGTAATTTTGTCTACATTAATGGATTAATAAAAGGTCATAGTTTTTTTCAGAAGTGCTAATCCACTTTGGATGTACTGCTTATCTTGTGGCTGAGTACAGGGTTCCTGACAGGGAGTGAGCTGCTTTTAACCTAGCAATAGATTATTGATCTAAATTTAGTTGCGGTTGAGATAGATGTATGAAAATGCTGACTCAGGTCTACTTTAGTCATATACAGACACCAACTATAAAAAGTGCACTTAAAAAAATACATTAGGAAAAATAAAAAAAATTTAAATATTGCCCTCCTCCCTAATAATTTCCTAATATAAATAAATATGTTGGACGCTCTAAACCACATTTGCATTTTACTGCATGAACAATAACCTCCTGGGCGGTTCATTTCTGTCCGGATTTATATCTAAACTAAGAATGCTTTAACAAACAGAAGTGTTCATTTAATGAACTGAAGAAAAAGCTAAATCAAATCAATATTTGGTGTCACCATCCTTTTCCTTGAAAAACAGAATCAGTTCCTCTAGGAACACTTGCACACAGTTCTGAAGTGTTTTTCTGTGGATGAAGACTGCTTCAAATCCTTCAGTCTCTTAATGTAATCACATTATAATGTGAATACATTACACTCTATAATGTTGATATCAGGATCAGTCTGTTTTATCATCTTTGACTGGGAGATCCCTTGCTAATGCAGTGTAAATACCGTGGGACTTGTTGCTGTACTCGGTCTTGACATGGTGTATGACCTGTGTCTTCCACAACCTCACCTTGAGATAAATAGTGAAAGATGCTAATCACATTCCTCAATAATGCATCAGGCCGCACCCTATGTATATAATGATAGAATTAAAGGACCGAAGACAGCTAGGGTTTAAGTGCGACAAAGTAAATATATTGGTTGGTAGAAACAGCAAAACAACACAGCATTATTAGTGGTCTTTTCCCAATAACAATTTCATGGGAGAAGTGACCGACAAGCTAAACAGAAACAATCCTATAGTGGCATTAGAAAGAAAATGCAAAACGTCTCGTATCCTGAGACATTTTAGCCGCTTCTTCAGGGGATGTGTGTTAGATGACAATCTGTACAAAGAAATAGTATATTCAAATAATTGAGATCTAAATATCATAATAATAAATTGTGTCCAAAAACATAATACATAAGCAATAGGACCATATAGAATTTGAATATTTAACCCATAATACAATACATAGACAATAGGACTACGTGCTGTTTGAAAACATAACCCAGTTAGTATATATCACCAAACATATGTATGCTGGGTATATAGTTGTGTGAAGTTTATATTTGAACAGTCAGTGGTATAGGTCTCAAAGGGATCCTGAAGTGGTATAATTTATTGCTATACACAAGCTGTATAGTTTACTGAAATAAAATAAAAACTACTAGGGTGACTAGTTCTGTATAAGCCACTTACTTGTGAAAAACTGGATAATGTCAAGAAGAGAAGTCCCCACAGAGGTTAAGATTTAAAATATCTCTAAAAGGATCTATGGATAAAAATTGTAAGTACCGTATTTTTC